>NC_056739.1:683488083-683645583 GCF_019279795.1 Protopterus annectens | reverse complement strand
ATGATCCTGAATGTAAAAGTACAGCTTACTGACTTAACTTACAGCTGCAGTCTGTGTTTATATTCTGTGGAGGATAGTATAGCACAGATGATTTTTTTTTTGTTGTTGTAAAAAATATATTTTAATTTGAAAGCACTGTATTGTGATGAACATATTGTTTAGTTTGAGCTGTCATATGCACTATATATTGTGATAAAATAAACATGCATCTGTCTTCCCAGTTAAAAGAAAGCACATTAAAGCTTATATGGACATCAAAGGTTCACAAAATTGGACTATAACAAAAAGAACTGTTTGCTAGTGGCAATGTGTCATCTGAAACACAAGCTTTGAAATTTCATAACTGCACTCGATTAGTAAGAACTCAATTGTCTGATGTAAAACATGCTTTAATCTTATGGCTAGAAGTAAACAGTAAAAGCCAAATTATATAAATTTTATTTTCTGACAAATTTAAAAGGGACCTTCCAAGTAATTTACATGTATGGGTTTTTCAGATGGACCCTAAGAAAACTGAGAAGTTTGCTGTATTAATTGTAAGACTGTAAATTAATGAAGTGATGTTTAGAACTGAGTAACCGAACCTTTTAACTAGAAATGTGCAGATACTCGCAAACAGTCAGAAAGTATCATAAAAATATGTTTTAAATGTGAGAAGGGGCATATTGCTAAAGACAGCTTAACTATTAATATATGTAACAGAAATATGACTTTTAACCAAGCTGCAAGTGGTGGAAATATGGGTACTTTTTCGTTAAAACCCTACCACGTGTTTTGTACTCTGTACCCCAAGCATAGTAATGGACAAATCTTGACAGAGTCAGGGACAAAGCCAAAAATAATAAGGGACAATCAGAGACACTTTCAAAATAATAATATTATTAACCTCAGACCTTGACAGAATAAGAGAATGAGATTAATATACATTTTCTGAAGTAAAAGAATTGTATAACTATAATTATTGTCGTTATTAAGTGTAATTTGCCACCTTTACTCCAAAAAGGCACCAGTTTTATACAAGATTAAGAGTCAAACACTTGAGTCAAAATCAGGGACATCCCTGAAAATCAGGGATTGATTACAGCTATGAATAGGATTTCCTGAAGATACGGGGAACTACTTCTTGTCTCGTGTAGGCGGGTCTATATTATAAGATCAACGTTTGAAAACATCGAACAACATATGGCCGACACCATATGGTCAATGTCTTCAAACATTGACCTTATTAAACAAAAACAAACAAAAAAGAAAATATACCCTAACAGGTTTAAGCAGGGGGGGCAAGCCCCCCTTAACTCCCCACATGGGGGGCTGGGCCCCCCACACCCCCCGCTACTTAAATATACCAACTCCGGGACTGCACTACATTGTAGTAAATGGAAATCTCCCCTTACAGAGATTTCCGTTTACACACTCGAGATTCTGAGCATTCGATATTCTCATGTTGACAATGTCAGATTCTACATTGTCGGCTTTCGAGAATATAATATAGACCCGTGTAGGCAGCACTGCCAAAATTCCTCACATAGTGAATTCAAACTGCTTGCATAGGTTAGGTCTCTCAATTCATTTTAAATAGTTAGCAAAACTGATCCTGTGCAAACAAGCACAGATTAACAAAGAGCTTTACATTTGCTTTTACAGAAAAATTGGCATTTATGTTTAGCACCGTGAGTGAAAGACACTGTTGTGTTCTGTAGGCCTCCATTTTACCGATTGCCACAACCGTATGTCTCACTTTCAGAGAAGTCGATCAAGTTAGCGGTACTAACACAGTGTGTTTCTACACCATCCTCTGTATCAAGGATTATGCATGATTGTATATATCACCCTCATTGCCATTTGCACTCTCATTCTTCCTCCCGAACAGGTTTTACCAAAAGCCTTGGAGATTTTCTCCCTTAGAAAATAACTGCATTTATTCTGTCATATGTGCTAAATGTGTAATATATTCATACTGCTCAAATGTTTAAAATTTTTGTAGAATGACCAGCTTTTTCCTTATATAACTTAGTAAGTAGACATGAACGAATACCATTTGTGGTTATCTGGAAAACCATTGAGGACTGAAGTCACTAAATAAAGACAGAGATTTTTGTGTCTCAAATTTCATATCCTTCAGAAAATACACATTAAAGCAAAATCTGTTGTTATAGCAACCTTTTACGTTTATTTGTGCGTGTGTGTGTGTGTGTGTGTGTGTGTGTGTGTGTGTGTGTGTGTGTGTGTGTGTGTGTGTGTGTGTGTGTGTGTGTGTGTGTGTGTGTGTGTGTGTATATCATTGGCCCCATGTAACACTTTCTGTACTGCCAATGCACGGATGAGCAAATTCAAAGGTCTGAGGGGTCTGCACAGCTCGCTGAGGAATAACACTACACACACCGATCTGGGATCAAAAACGCATGGTAGGGTTTAACAGAAAAGTACTGAAATATGAATCTTGTGTACTTAAAAAAATATAATTTCTGTATAAGACATTGTTAATGAAATTCTACCAGTGAAATATGGAATGTGCCAAAGCCACCATAACATAGAGGATGTGATCAGGTCGATGATCATAACCAGTTTATTATGTATTCATGAGATGGATGCCAAGAAATTTGCTCTCTAAACTAATCTTGGCATTCATGTCATAAACACAATTTAGGGTTATGATTGGAAACACAATCATAATTCTTTGCAGTGCATGGAGCTTTATCTGCTCCATGTACTACTAGTTACAGTTAAAAACCAAAAAAATGCAAAGTGTTTGCTTGCTTTCAAAACCATAAAGCACTTAGCCAGTTAGTGATCGCTGTCAGAAAGGCACTGTAACACAGAGTCCTTTATGTTTACACTCACCATGTCATGCCTCTAAGCTGGCCAGATTTTCAAAGAATGTCCAGATTTTTGCCTCATCTGTCTGGTGTTTTTCTCATAAAGTCCATGTTTTTCAGATAAATCATGGAGGACTGAAGTCACTGAATAGTGACATACATTTGAGTCTCAAAGTTTGTATCCTTCAAACAAAATGCAGGCAAGCATGCATCTTAGTTTGTAAGAGGGAGGGACGACTTATTAGTACAGACAGCAGGCACAAGCAAATGTTTTATCATGCTGCTGTTTGCTAGTCATTACTGGCAGATTTTATTGCTTAGCTCTAGACCCAACTTTAGCAATTTAAAGAGGGGGTGCTTAACATTTGTTAAGGATGGCTGTCATGTCACTGTACCACTTAACTGATGCCTTTTTCCAAATACTGGAGCATAATCACAGCATTCATTGCACTACAGTTGAGATGGTAGTGGTACAGAGAACTTAAACTAAGTTAGCAGATTTGGTGGAAGGGAAGAAAATAAAGACAGTACTAGTCTCCTAAAGCTTGGTTGCACTCATTAAGAAAATGTATATCTGCAAGCATACAAATCTGTGACAAGAGAATATTCATGGAAATAAGAAATTGTATCCTACAACAGAAAACAATTCAGATGGTGTTAAAGTATTGCATCTTGTGGCTTCATTTCCTAATCTACCTTATCTTTTTATAAAAGTTAAAGGGCTGGATTCACGATGGCTTGCACGGAGTCTACAAGTAGAGTAAGACTCCATGCGGCCATCATGTCTTACGAGCGATCCAGGAACAGCCTGTAGGGGAGTGTAAGAGAGCTCCTAAAATGTCTCCTACACGGACAGGGCTGGGATATGCAAATTACCTCACTTGCAGCCAAAAGGCATGCAAATGAGGTAAATTTGCGATCCAGGAAGCACAAACCTGTCCGAGTAGGAGACGTGTTAGCTGCAGAAATGTACTCAGTTGACAACTGAGTACCGTTCAGCAAATAGCACAATGGAGCCTTGTCAGCTCCAAATAAAGGTTGCATATGGTTGAGGAAGCATGCCAATGGCCAAATATACGGCCATTGGAAAGTTTACCAGATGCAAAATTAAAATAAAAATAATTTTTTTTTGGCGATTTCCGATATTTAAGCGCAGCGCCGCGCAAATGGGTGCGCTATAAAAATCATAAAATTAGACAATAAAAGCCACAAACATGGAATTTATGAAAATTGTTAAATGACAATGTAAGGGAATAGCAGGCTGAAGACAACATGGCCACCGAGTAGGGGTTGCTAAGGGGAGAGGCCCAGTCTAAGACATGTAACCATGCATTAGTAGGCAATCCTATGTAAATGAGTGTTAGGATAGTGAATTGCACTTTTACATAGCAAATGAGCACAGTCAGTGGAGTGTAGGAGTAGGATATGGGGAGGAACAGAGTAGGAGATAGGTGACATCACAAGGGGGTATGTATAAAAGTAGTGAAGCTCATTGGGGCACAGTGGCATGTGTTAGCTGTCAGTTAGACATCATGGAAAGAGGTGTGTCAACAGGTAGGCCAGGGAAAGCCAAGAAATGGAAGGTGTATACTATGGATAACACCAAAGTTTCTTGCTGAGCGGGTATGCGCGTGTGTGCGCGCCTGTAAACTCGAGTAAGACAGAGTGCGTGCGTGGAAGCGTGAGTGCGCGTGTTTAAGCTGGAATAAGCATGTATAAGTCTGTTGGAAGACCTGTAAGCGTGTTTGCACTGGTGTGCATGCATTTTAACCCGAATAAGCAAGTATTAGTCCGTCTAAGCATGTGTGCGTGCATGTGAGCTGCTGTGAGTGTGTTTCCGCTTGTATGTGCATCGCTCCCCTGAGGAAACAGAAAGGAAAAAGGAAGCACAACAAATAGTAGAAAGCTACCAGGGAATACAAGTAGAGCTAGCAGGTGCAAACAATCAGAATCAGGCAATTACACAGGCAGAACACTAGCCCAGCCCAGCACTTAAAACTCTGCAAAAAACAATGCAGTTTGTTTCTCTCAAGAGACACTGCAACACTGGAGTAAGCTACTAGAAGTGAAAACTGAAAAAGCTACACTCAGACAAAAAAAGCTAGGGGCTGCCATTGCTGTTATAAGGCGACATATGCAACATGCTGAGGGTGGTGACAATGCAAATGCTACCAGACAATGCACAGTGAGGAGATGGAGAAGAGTGTACAGGCCCAGGGTCATCTACCAGCGGTTACATGAGCTGGAGATAGTGGAGTGCTATAGAGTGGACGCAGACCTCCTGCAGCAAATTGTTGAGCTGTGCAGGCCACGCCTCACACACAGAACCAACAGAGGGGAACCCATCCCAGTGGAAACCAAGGTATCTGTTGGCCTAAGAATACTAGCAACAGGTACCTCTCAGAGACCAACTGGTGATATGATGGGGATAACACAGGCATCAGCATCCAGGGTACTGCACCAGTTCCTGGATGCCATGTCAGCACATGTCAGTGATCATGTATATTTCCCCATTTCCCGTGAGGTATTGGCCAGCAATATGCATCTCTTGCAGCAAATAGCAGAACACCCTGAGGTAGTGGGTGCAACAGACTGCATGCATATATGCATCAAAGCACCAGCCGGTGAGCGGGGTAGGGCCTACATTAACCGCAAGGGCTTCTCCTCCATCAACTGCCAGGTCATGTGTGATGCCCAGGGCATAATAATGAATGTGTGTGCTGGCTGCCCTGGAAGCTACCATGATTCCCATATCTGGTATCTGATGCAGCTGTACCAGATATTTGCCAATGGGGACATCCCACATGGTCACTTAGTGGGGGATGCTGGCTATGCACTGGAGCCGTGGCTGATGACACCCATCAGAAACGTACACACACCTGAACAGGAACGCCATAATGAGGCACACGCACAAACACGAAATGTGATCGAGTGTGTGTTTAGGTTGCTCAAGTCAGGGTTCCGGTGCCTGGACACATCTGGTGGAGCCTTGCAATACTCACCAACTACATGTACCCAAATTGTCATGGTATGTGCTATGCTACATAATATGATTCTGTGAAAACAGCTGCAGCAGGACCAGAATAGGCCTGGGCCAAACAGCCCCCCACCAATGCCAAGGCCATCACAGGCAGAGCGTGACTCGGAGGAGGAACAACCTGAGCCTGCCCCAGTAGGCAGAAGGAGACATGCCCAGTATGCCTTGGCCTTGACAAAGAGGCAACGGATAGCACATACACCGGCTCAGTAGGAACCCTGGAAATGATACCTCTCTCTGACTTGCACATATAGTAAAAGGGATGCCTAACTTGACACTACCTGTTTCCAAACATGTATAGGGAGTGCAGTATATGCATCTGACATAGACAGCCCTGCAGCACCACCTGAAGCATGATTGCCATGTGTTAAGCAATGTTAGGTAGTGCTAAACAGCATTTACCACCATGTAGTATATGCAAACTTGATGACCTTGAGTATCATCCTACCCTCACCAAACATGAGGCCACAATATGAAGACAACATGATCAATTACAACAATTAGCTTAAGTATTGGTGTCAGTGAAAGGGGATACAATGCCTGTCAGCCTGGGATGACATGCTCGACAAGACATGATGCTTCGCTAGGGATGGATTTCACCTATCACCTGTGGCCTTTTGGATATTGCCAAAGGCTCTTGTCACCCCCATAGTGCCTTTTTTAGGTAAGGCTCAAAACACAAACCCACCTTCATAGTTATCACAAGGGATAAGAAGCTATAAGTAATGCTACTCAATGCCAGAAGTCTAAACTGCAAGATGCATGCACTCCAAACTCTCCTCAGCATGGAGAATGTTGATATCTGTGCAGTAACAGAAACCTGGTTCAAGGCTCCCAAGAGCACCCTAGCATTAACAGGTTACACCTCATACCATGCTTTACAGCTGCAAAACATGGAACAAACTACAAAAGGAGGGTGAGTATCAATATTTTTCAAAGATACCCACACCCTCAGGTTGGTGGCACAGCATGAAGCATTGGAGACTATCCATGTGCAACTAACAGTGGCTAAAGCCGCCTTCCAGTTCATAGCCTGCTACAGACTACCCTCCTAAACCCAGGAACCACACTTGGCTGACTGGAGAACACATGAAAATATGAAGGTCTCCCCAAACACCATTATATTGGGTGACTTCAACTACCCAATAATAGACTGGGAGCATTACCCTAGCCCCAACACCCTAGCCCAAAGGTTCCCAGAATTTATAAACCAAAATGCTATGGAACAACTTGCTACCACTCCCACAACAAAGGAAAACATACTAGACCTGATCATCACCAACATGGGGACTCTATGCCCAAGACCAGAAGTGTATCCCTCACTGGTAAGATCAGACCAGAGAGTAATCTCACTGGATATTCACATCCCGATGCCAGCCCATGGCCAGAAAAACACAGTGAAAATTATTCACTAAAGCAAATGTCACACTCCTCAAAACTGAGGTGGAATCCTTCACAGCCCCTGTGCCTGTGGAAAATATGGCCCAGACCTCATAACCCTTTATAAACACATTCTATGAACACCTTCAGGAATGCATGGATCATGCAATCCCAAATAAAACCAAGACCCAATCCTCCAAAGCCAGGCATCCTGTCCGGTGGACCCCAGCCATAAACAAACCATACAATACAAGGAGGAAGCTACTATATGATAGATCAAAATCCCAAAAGGGAAGGCATCTCTGATCAGTATTATTGAAAAACTATGGCCACACATAAGATCATCTAAGGCCATCTTTGAGAGAAAAATTGTAAAGAACACCAAGGATAATCACAAAGCATTCTTTACTTATGGTAGGAACCTGTGTGGGAATCTGCTCAGAAGTAGTCCAAAATGACAAACAATGCACCAAACCCACAGACACTGCCAACATCTGAGCTGACAGGTTCAGTGCAAATCCCCCCCCTCCCCACCAAAAGGGCAAATATCTATTCCAGCAGAATGCTGGCCCCCTGACATCACAGATGCTCAGGTAAAAGGCAGCCTCTTCAAAGCAAAACACACAGCATCAATGGGACCAGACGGTGTCCTGGGCTGTGTCCAACATGAACCCCAAGAAGAATTGAACACAAACATAAAGCCACTGTTCAATCTCAGCCTTACCACAGGATATGTACCCAAAGAGCAGTGTACAGCAACAGTGGTCCCTCTCCACAAAGGTGCTGCCTCAATGGATACTGCAAACTATTCCCCCAGAAGCCTGACTAGCTTGGTCTGCAAAGCTATGGAAAGGATCATCATGGACCTCAGAAATAAACATATTGGGGCCCTACAGACACTGGATCCTACCCAATTTGGCTTTGTTAAGGGCAGATCCTGCCTCTTAAACCTGGTTGAGTCATTTGAAACAGTCACCAAGGCCATTGACGAGGGGAAGGTGGTCCATACAGCCTACCTGGACCTCGCAAAAGCCTTCCATACAGTATCCCACTTGGTCATCATAGATAAGATCACCAGCTTCAATATAAACCCCTATGTCACTAGATGGGTTGCAAACTGGCTCAAGGACAGAACCCACATGGTCAGAAATGCTGGAGCCATGTCAGACCCCAAACCAGATACAAGTGGCATCCCACAAGGCTCAGTCCTGGGACCTCCCTTGTTAGGTATATATTTCTCAGAGGTACATGCCAACACAGAAGGACTGTTGGTGAACAAGTTTGCAGATGACTGCAAACTGGGCGCCATAATCGACCCTCCAGCTGACACAAGCATCCTAAAAAAGGGCCTCATAGAAACAGACAACTGGTGCCAGAGCCATGTCCTCAAGCTAAATGCAAAACAGTGTATAGTCCTCCACTTTGTCAAAAACTAAGTGCCCACAGATTACCACATAGGTGGTAACCCATTAAGTATGGAAGAAGTGATAAGGGACCTGGGGACCCAAGCTGATAGCAATCTCTCATTCGATAACTATGTGGCCAAAGTGTTTAGAAAAACATTTCATATAGCCCACCTAATCATGAAGGTATTCACATCTACATCAGGGAAGGTCATTGTGCCTCTTAACTCATCCCTCATCAGGCCCATAATTGAGTACAATGCCCCTTGTGGGATGTACCTTATCAGACACCTGCAGCAGCTGGAAAGACCACAAAAGTACCTCACCAAGAGGATCAAAGGGCTCAAACACATGCCATTCGCTGCCTGGTTAAAGAAACTGCAGCTCCACTCAGTGGCATACTGCCTGCCCAGAGGCAATCTGTGTCTGATGTATAAAGCCATGTCCAACCTGGAATCAATGGACATGCTGCACCTCGGAAAATCAGAATCCCATCAAACTACGCGCTCAAGAGACCTGAACCTCAGGACTGAAATAAATAGGACATGCTGGAGTGACAGATTCATAACCCAGAGGCTCCCCCCACTCTTGAGTAACCCCCCACTCCAGGTTAGCCACAGTCCCTCATTGACTCTCTTCAAGAGGAATCTTGATGAGTGGATGGGAGATTGTAGGTTTACCCTGGGTATCACTTCTATGTCACAGTATACTAACCTTGAAAAATGTCATGGCAAACTCCACTTAAAATGTGTGTTGAAAGCCAAACACACTCTGGCTAGGATTATAAATGCCCTAGGGCAGATAGCCTAGTATGAACCTATGAACAGAATCACACACACCAACTAGTACAACTGTGGTCAATGTGGAGTAATGTTTGGAAATGTCCACCCAAGTTGGTGAATACACAGCAATGTCGGACAAGCCTGGTTTAAGTAGGCCATAGCTGAACAAAATGCAACCTGCTCATAGTTGCCCAACTGGCCCTTAGCCAGTCTGGTCTGCTCAGTGTGAACATTTAAAGCAGTGATGGGACTCAAACCCATGATACTGTGCATTATAGTGAAAGCACTGAACCAGTACACCATGACAGTATTGCAGTGTTAAGCCAGTATGAGAGAATGTTGCCAAGTCTTTGCAAACTATCACATGGAAACCCTGCAGGCATAGCATAATCCCTGTTGAGTTATGACACAAAGGAGTCTGGCAGTAAGAACACAACATGACTTCCAACACACACAGTATAAATGTCAATATTGGTCATGTTCACACACAACCAGAAATGTAGTGGACTCCAGATCACAACATATGGAAAGGTCACACTGAGCATGCTCACACACTTGGATAAATGAGACATATGTCAGGCAACAAACCATGGAAAGCCTGAACTGGGCATGCTCACACACTTAGGCCATGTCTGAGTATAGCAGTCAGTCACACATATCTGGCAGTTGTATGTGTTAAGCCAGGAACCTCCCACGATCCAGCAATCCGCCCTGTGCACACATTTAAATGACAACCAACACATATATTAATATACTGGGACCCTGTCATGATCAAACATGTTACACAGATACACAAGTTTTCATAGAAACTGGGAAAGCTACGGCAATAAAGACCTGCAAATAGTAGCAGCAACAAATATTGTGCATCCCGAACATAAACACAGGTGCAGAGGTCAATACTAGGCTGTCTGTCCTAGGGAATTCATAAGCCTAGGCAGAGTGTATTTGGTGTCCACCTCCCCAGTAGAGTAGCCTACTGTGCCTCTGTAAAGTAGGTCACAGAAGGCACCCTTTAAGGCTAGTTTGCTGTGCCTCTGTCAAGCAGGGACACAGTGGAGATCCCAGGGGTGAATTTGCAATTTCCCATCCATGCGGCTGTATTTCGCTGGAAGAGGGTTGGCGAGGGGCTATGTCTAACTTTAATTGGGATTCAATTCCAGAGTGAGGGGAGCCTCTGGGTAATGAATCTGTCCCTGCAGCATGTCCTATTTATTTTTGTGCTGAGGTTTAAGTCCCTGGAGTGTGTAGCTCTAAGGGTCTTGTATGTTATGAGGTGGAGCATGTCCATTACTTCTGGGTTTAAAATGGTTGTGTATGTCAGGCATGATCACCTCTGAGTAGGCGTTAAGCAACTGAGTAGAGCTGGAGATCCTTTAGTTGAGCTGCATAGGACATCTGTGTGTAGCCCATGATCCTCTTGGGGAGGTACTGCTGTGTTCACTGTAGTTGCCACAGGTGTTGGGTAAGTTATACCCCAAAAGGGGCATTGTAGTCAAACATGGGCCTGATGAGTGACTAGTAGAGGGCCACAATGACCTCCCATGATCTACATGCAAACATCCATGTGATAAGGAGGGCTATATAAAGGTCTTTGCAATGACTCTGTCAATGTGATTAGCAAAGGAGAGGTTATGATCTATGTGGGTCTGTGGAATATTGCTCTGTTATGTAGTAGCTTCCTCCTTCTGTTGTACAGCTTATATATGGCTGGGGTCAACCAGACAGGTCTCCTGTTTTGGAGGAGTCATGGTTTTATTTGGGATAGCATGATCAATGCATACCTGCAGGTGCTCATACAATGCGTTTGTAAAGGATTCTGCAGATTGGGCTGTATTAACCTCCAGCACGGGGCCTTTGAAGTATTCCACCCCAGTCTTCACAAGTGCAAAGTCTGCTTTTGAGAAATTCTTTACAGTGATTTCCTTGGCTGGGGGTGGGGACGGGATATGGATGTCCAGGGAAAGGTGTTTATGGTCTGATCTTAACAATGACGGTTCTACCTCTGGTGTGGAACATAGAGTCCCCATGTTGGTGATGATCAGGTCCAATATGTATTCCCCCTTGTGGGTGTGGTGACTGGTTGTGCCATAGCACATGGATTGACAAATTGTAGTGGCTGTAGGGTGATGTTGTTGAGGGCCTGAGTAGTATCCCCAGTCAATATTTGTGTACCAGAAGTCAACCACTATAATGGTGTGTGTGAAGACCTGCATATCCTATAATGTTCCCAGGAAAGCCAAGTGTGGTTACTGGGTATGGGGGGGGGGGTGGTCTGAACTACACACCAAACCAAAAGGCAGTTTTGCACAATAGCAGTTGTATATGTATGGCCTGTCATGCTTAGTGCAGTGGTACCAACCCAGAGGTGTGTGTATCTGTGATGTATATGAATACACCCCCTACTTGTGTTGTGTGTTACAAGTCCTGTGGTCATGAAGCATGCTATAGAACATAACCTGGCAGTGCCAGTGTGTATATGTGACCCTGAACTAGGCATCTGTTAATGCACAGATATTGTTATAACCCATACTGAGGGATAGCTAAAGATGTACATTCTTCTTTGGAAATTCTGATAATGTCAGCACCCTATAAATACAGCAGGAGAAGGAAAATCATCCAGTAATGAGAATAGCATGCTGTGCTAATGCGTCTTTTTCAAGTATCCTAACATAGTTAGCTAGGGGTTTGAATCCTACAAATGCCATGTGTGCATTTGTCACACAGTTTGTCAATGTGTTGTGTGTTTTGCTTTTATTATTGTATGACATATTATTATAACAGTAATTTCAATGCACACATCAGGTATGTGTGTGCCACATACAGATATGTACCTGTGACCTTTAATATTTCCTATGTGTGAAGCCTGCCCCATATGAATACAGTTGTTACCTTTGCCAGCATGTGCCGCAGCTTACCAGACCTTAGGCTATACATGTATGTTGGTGACAATGCAGGCTACTGCAGTGATCTGTGTCCTAGGCCAACTATGTGACACACACCCATGAAAGCTTTGATAGATTAATGTGGGTGAGGGTTCATGTCTGGAGTATATGTCAGACATGTTAAAACACAGCAAAGTCTGTGAGTGATGGACACCCAGTGTAGGTGTATGGCAACTGTTGCCGATATGCATACCGACACCTTCTTGCTTAGGTGATACACCGAGGGACTGCAGAATACCTTTGGAAATGTGAATATCACAGGAAAGACAAGATAATACTTGTCCACATGTACACACCATTACCCGTTCTACATGATGGGTGCTACCACCTACATGGTACTGTTGGAATACTATGGTAACTACATGCCGATGCCAATGCCACAGTTGCGTTATAGCAATATAGCATGGCTTGGACAACAGGTATCTGTCCATATGATACCCTTGTGGTGGTTAGGTGTGTCATGTGTAGAAAGCATTGTAGGCCACTATATGTATTTGCAGTCGTGGATGGACATATCCGTAGTGTGTTGGCATGTACGTGAGACTGCTATATGCCAAAGAGTATTGTTCCCAGTATATGCCAAAGATTATTGTGTGGGGCTCAGTAAGAATGGCTACTGGTATAGTGTAGTACTGCAGGGATATCACTGACACCTGGTTCATACATCTGTGTATCAGTTGTGGAGACACCATGTAATGACCACTGAATGTCAGGCTATGTAAGCTGTGTATACTACCAGAATGCAGACAATTGACATTTGGAAACCGTATCACCCACAGCATACTGTCAAACCATGTCATGTTCCATGCTAACCATGTTCACAAATGTACACCTGCAACTCAGTGCTGCAAACATCACACATGTACTGTCCACACCCCAACACTTGCAGGCACAGGTACACACAACAGCCATGTGGCACATGTGCAGACAGTACACTTTGGGAATTAACACTGGTGTATACAAAACTGCAATGACAAACATAGGTAATGCATCATGCATGCTCGAATATACCCACAACAATATCATTACACTGTACTGTTAACAACATGATAATATTACTACAGTGCTATATAGTCACCCTGTGCATCAGCACCATGCTACCCTGTTCCTGCATCAATGTTACAGATGGCAGGAGGTGGCACAGTTTCATCATATGCATAGGGTGTGTACTTGGTTTGCCAGAGTCTGCCATTGACACATCCAATTGACATGTATTTGTGTGTGTGTGTTAGTGAGGGACAACAGTACAACATGGGGCAATGTTGCTGCAATGTGTGTGTGTAAGTGTTAGCTCTAGGTGTTAGCATTATGTGTGTGTGTGTATGCATGCACACAGTTCCACCACATGGCTGCCATATACGGGTGTTTGTGGACAGCCACAGACTGTACCTGCCAGGTCATACAGATCACTGTCTCTGGCCACGGACACGGTACCTGTGCCTGGCAGGGGTGCTACGGACAGTATCAGGTACTAAGCCAGACTGGGTACTGGCATCAGAAGCAGTGGGTTGTTGACTGGACACATGTCCCTGCTGGGACTGTCCAGAGCCACGTGCATGTGGTCTTATCGGATGGTCTGACAGCACAGACCCAGCATTGCTGGGGCTGGTACTGGCACTATGGGAGCGGCTGCGGGTTTGTTGTCGTCCGCGATGACTGCCAGCTGATAATGTTGCTGGCATATGTCCACGTCAACGCCTCAACCGTCCTGCACTGTCCTGGCTCCTGGACATGTAGTTGTGGAAGAGATCTAATGTGTCCCCCCAATGTCTATCAATGACCTCGCTGATGTTACAGATGACAGACGCAACATCATGCATAGTGTCATTCATAGCGGTGCGATGTGCTCTAAGCTCCCTCAGACCCTGTCTGCTGTACTGTTCCATACGTGCCTGTGCCTGCATTACAGCCCAGAACATAGCTGAGGTTGAAAGACCTCTGTGGGCACGTCTGACAGGGGCAGTACGACCACAGATGCTCCCATGAGAACCCCTGGACATCTGCCTCTGTGGTACCATGTCAGGAATCTGGCCATGGCTGCTGTGAGGGGATGCATGTGCCAATGATACCACACTACCCTAATCAATGCCCACTGTATGCTGTCCCTCAGCTAAGGACATTGGTGACAATGGATGTATCGGCAGGATGACTGTGTGCATTGATGGGGTTGACTGCTGTGTAGTGTCAATTGGCTGACAAACGACAGACCCTGTCACACCTCCCTGTGCCATTACACATGTATCATCATAATCACTATCCCCAGCAGTGGCTTCAGGTTCCTTGCTGCACTCCACCAGAGCAACATCAGAACCTGTGAGAGGAAGATAGGAAACACAGTTTATAAATGTGTACATGATATTAACACACAGGCACACATGCACACATGCACACATACACACATGCACACAGGCGCACATGCACACAGGCACACAGGCACACATGCACACAGGTGCACATGCACACAGGTGCACAGGCGCACAAGCACACAGGTGCACAAGCACACAGGCACACAAGCACACAGGCACACTCCTCAGTACAGCAGATACAAACACAGACACACCTGCAATCCAACACATACACAATACTGTTTTAGGGTGGGTGACAGTATCACAAGGAAAAACATCACTGCACACGTGTCAGCATGCAGATTATGTGTTGCACAGGAACATGCAGTGCAAGTTAATAACAGTATACGTGTACTTGATGCTTGTGTGTAGTTGTTCAGTGATTGTCTCCACCCTGGGACACAATGTGTACAAGGACATAACAATGTTGTGCAAGTGTTACAAGCTGTGGGTGCATATATTTGCACACACACACACACACACACACACACACACACACACACACACACACACACACACTCACACACACACACACACACACACACACACACACACACACACACACACACACACACACACACACACACACACACACCACATGATGGTGCTACGCAATGGCTGCTATGTGTACTTTTGTGGTCGGCGGAACTGGATGTGGTGTAGTAACATGAGCCATGATCAACATGCTTCTTGTGGTCAGTCGACAATAATAATGTGTGCCAGACAGGCAGCTAGCATGCTGTACCTGACGTGCAGTAACATTACTACATCCACAATTACACAGCCACTTGTTACATGGGTTTGTAAGGTGGCCAATAGTGAGCATTGCCTAACATGAATGTATTATTTGTTCAAGACTGTTGCACAAAGACATGATAGGCCTCTACCCCTCAGGTATATTATGTGTGCTGCGTAGATGATAAGTGGGATACTGAAGGGTGGCCATACAGCAGGTGTCATAATTGGACATGTGTAGCAGGCTAAGGTGTATTGTGTATGCCAAACATGTGTGTGTTGTGTACATGTGTATCAGGTATGCCTATACAATGACCAGTACTGTGTTGCCACACATGTGTGTCATTCTCTGTGTATTGCATGTGAGTGAGGCAGCTATTGAGAATAATGGGATATGGATAGTCTCACAGCAAACATGCACAGCATGCATTTTGCGTAGGTGTGTTACATGTGCACAGACTACACCTCCATATGACATGCACATGTCATTAGCAATAGTATTGTTATTACACACTCACCAGCATGGATTGGCTGCCTTGCTGTCACTCCAGAGGGACCTGCAAAAATATGAGAGTGATTGCCAGTGGCCACAACTGTGCCATTGATACTGTGAGTATGATAAAGTACAGTAGTACAACAGGTGGCTTTCACATGTGTACAGATTATGCTCAGAATATCAATCTTGCAGAAGAATAGGCAGGTTAACAGCTACACAAACAGTACACATCTCACACACACACATAAACTACCAGTACAGAGAACAGTCAACTACAGATATGGCATGTTACCTGCACGCTCCATTTCAACATGCTGGGTGGCTCCGGCCTCCATGATGACACATGTTTGTGGATGTTGCAGTTGTTGGCCTGGAGCCACAACACTTAGGAGGTGCTCCTCCACACTGGTGAGAGGGGGTGTATAGGTACCCCACCGCCTGTGGCAAGCTGTTGTCTGTGGATATCAGATGCATGCTGCCAGACATGTCTAATTAAATCACTGCAGTGATGGCATACCTGCTCATATGTCTGGTTATGCATGCCTATGTCATTTACCCGACGGACAAGATCTTGCCACAGTGCAGCCCTCTCACGCTGGTTCTGGCTGGTCCTGGAAAACAGCACACAGTAATTCTGCACCAGACTCTGGTGGATCTCCTGATCCTCTGCTGCTGTATAAGGTGGGTTTTGCTGATGCACCATCACCCTGGAAGGAAAAGAAAAATATGTGAGCAAGTCATGTGGCACACTTAATATTCTAATGTACTGATATCACTTAACTGCCATATATAGCATCTGTCTGTCTATCAGGGGATACACATGTTCGATACCACATATCAGTACTCAGCCCACAACTGTCTGACAGTGCCTGCCACACTCCATACAACAAACTAGTATACACAAGCATTTGGCACACTGTGTGGGATACAATGCACAACCTCACACTGGCGGTATGTATCAAGCTAATGGATGAAGAATATTGTCATCCCATGCAATGAATGCAATGCACATTTACAGTTTCAAAGGTAATCCACTCTAGTCTTTGATGCCATACCCCTACCTGACATATGTACACCGTTGTTACTATAGCCAGCATACAGCTGTCACAGAGTATACATGCTGCCAGGTACACACACATACCCTGTAACACACATGTGATTGCAGCCATGGTACAGGCATCATTACCCACACATTACACATACATACAACACACAAATGTATGACAACACAGATGAGCATTAACTGTGTACCTTATAGTACTGTGTGCCCCTACTTACAGATACCTATGCATGAGGTATGTAATCTGTGCAGACTACAGGAAACACACCAGACAGTGTTACCAGGGAATGTGAACATACACCATACTGTAGTGTTTAGGCCTACAACATCAGGTAGTACAACAGTTCATATGTGAGCTGGATTCAACAGCAGTACCACTTACTGAGCATACATGTATTGCTTCTGCCTACGATGGGACACCGCAGTTGTACACAGGGAAGTCCGTCACAACATATGCCAATCTACTATGTTTGCATCTCGATAACTGACACATCTTTCTCTGGCCTCACACCAAGGACACCAACTACAATGACAGACACAAACTCACACTAAGCTATCACACCTTTACAGACCTTGCACACAATCAGTGTCACACTCATTCAACGTCACATAGCTGGTATTGCACTGAGCACATGTGTGTGTGCATTGTGTCATAGGTAGGTGCTATGCTATTGGCCCTGGACCTAGGGCAGCCTAGCCATATGCTACCCTGCCCTTTGGGACACATGTAATGTGATTTTACTTGCTCCTGTGAAATGGTTACATAGAGGTGACTCACAGGGCATATTACCTATATCCATAACATTCATCAGGGGTATGTATGACATCTACTAATAAGGAGCCTTGTTTGTTAATGCTGGGTGGTTTAGTCCAGGGTATGGCATATTTGTGTATAGAAACCTGTACCTCCAGCATGTGCTGTTTAGTGTGGTGACAAGGATTAGGGCCCTAGGTCATGTAGGCTGGATGGATTGTGAGGTGTTGCCATGGTGGTTGGCCAACTGGTATGGGTGTGACATAACTGTGTATGTCCAGCAGTGGTAACCTCTGTGTAGGAAGTATGCAAGGCACTCTAGCTGTGGGTTTGAGAGTCAGTCTGCATAGGGAATGTGTTTGAGGGCATTATCAGTCTTTGTTAGGTATGACTGTGGCCTTTCCACTTGCTGTAGTTCTCATGGGAGGTACATACTGCATAGGACATTGTGAGGTGTAGAGGGGTACACTGACTTACATTTCCCTAGCTGACACAACTTTTGTGATGACACGTACCATGTACAGGGATTACAAGACTAGTGCGCCACTGTAGATATCAAAGGGGAGGCTATTGTACACTTGTGTCCCATGTTCCCTTCTGACACCTCCAGTGGTAGGCGGGAAACCACCTATGTGGTAGTTAGTGGGTAACATGTTTTGGAATGGGGTACGGTACTGCAGTATCAACACTGGTGTTCAGTCCATGCCTTGGTCACCAGGCACCTGTTGCAGTACATCTGCCCCCATATCCCCCTCTCTCACTCTCTCTTTATATATATATATATATATATATATATATATATATATATATATATATATATACATATACATTTACATATAAATATATATATATATATATATATATATATATATATATCAATATATACATATCTGTATACATATATATATATATATATATATATGCAAATATATATACATATGTACATATATGTATATATATATATATATATATATATATATATTTATATATGTATATAAATTATATGTGTATACACACCACTATATATAACCATATATATATATATATATATATATATATATATATATATATATATATATATATCTATATATATATATATATATATATATATATATCTATAGACATCCATATCTATCTGCATATATGTATGCATCTACATATATATCTATATATTTATGTATCTATTATATCTATATGTACATACATATTCTATCTATCTATATATCTCTATCTATCTGTACATACCTCTCTATCTATGTACATATATATATATATATATATATATATATATATATATATATATATATATATATATATATATATATATATATATATACACTTCTAAACATCCATTGCTGTACATATACATGCACATATAGGCACATAGACTGCCCACCTTTCATGGTGGGAATATCACTTCTGAAACAGTTGTGAGACATACCATTCTGTAATGATATTGCACAGTGTTGTGCATAATGCATTATGCTGTCCTCAGGCCGTATAGCTGTAGCAGGCCTCACTGGCTCAGTCCCACAGAAGTTCACCACCACATGACATATACCTGCACTGCATGCTGTTTTTAGGCCGTATAGCTGTAGCAGGCCTCATTGGCTCAGTCCCACAGAAGTTCACCACCACATGACATATACCTGCACTGCATGTTGTTTTCAATGCCACACACTACAACCTACATTGATATGTGCACATAGCAACCTTCAACTTCATATGTATGTCCAGCCTTCACTAACAGTTGCAGTATGTCCCTTGCCCTATACACATCTGCATATACATATAGATACAGACTGCTAACACATATGGAGGGTTCACAGTATGTAGATTATTAGATTATGTAGTTTACATTACCTTTGTCTCTGACAGCTTTTTTCTGCTGGCTTGCTGGCTTGCTTGCTGGCTTGCTTGCTGCCTTGCTTGCTGGCTTGCTTGCTGGCTGACTTGCTTTTTATTTTTTTTTTGGTCTCTGTCTCTGTCTCTATCTCTCTCTCTCTCTCTCTCTCTCTCTCTCCCTACAGTTGCTGCAATGATATTATTGCATGTGTGGACTGGCAGTACAGGCTACTTTTGTAGGTATCTGCACATTTGCATGTGATGGCCTCTGCACCAATTGGTGGCCAGCATTTAGTAATTGCATGCAGCCTGCTGTGTGGTAATTGCAGTTCTCACTGTGATTTCAGGACACTGCTATAAAATGATAGGTTAGGCAGGCACAGGCCTTTCAGTTTTGCAAGGTGGGGACCATGCTGGTTTGCTGTGGACACTGTTGTGTGAGTCAGAAGTTTGGTATATCTCTCATATCTAACGCTGTGTTGTAGCCACTGAAATGCATGTTGTACTGAAACCTGACTGTTGCTTCTTCCAGTTCACTCTTCTCAGTGTGTATGTTAACTCACACCTGCTAATGTTAACACTGTTTACATGGGAGTATGTACTTACCTGTGGAATTTGAGGATTAACTGGCATACAACAGTAGTTCTTGCAATGTGTTGCTATGGCTTTTGTGTTTTCCCTTTACATTCACTCCTTGAATGCCTGATATTTGTCTTTACTGGAATGTGTTGCTATGGCTTTTCCATTTACATTCACTCCTTGTAATGCATGATATATTTCTTTCAGCACTAAGCTTTTATATGTTTGCTGTGGCTTGGTGGCACTTCATGCAGTCTGGTGAGCCCAAGGTCTGGGGTTTGACACTTACAGGGGTATTTTATTTTGCTGCTGAGCAGTACTAGGGCCTTGTCATACAGAGTGAATAAGGCACTTTTAAACAGTTGTAAGCAGGAAGCAGGAAGTCAGTGGGGACACCAGCTAGGGATGTGCAGGCTGGGTGTAGGGAAGGTCCATAGCTGCACATTTCTTTAACTGCAATAGTTGTACATATGTTTGACATTTACTGTGACATTTGAAACCTTCCACCCCTGAGAGAGGGGTGAGGACAACTAAGTATATTGTACTAACAATTATGAATATCAGGCACATGCAGTGCTTGTGAACTGCCATACTGTCATTAGTATGTTAGATGGCTACATCCTTTGATATTTCTGTGTTGTACTCCTACATAAGGGCATGCTTGTGGAAGTAATTCTACAGCTATTCGCAGAGTATGTAACAGCAGACAGGCTGATATGCCTGTGTGTTTCTGACACTTGCAGGCCTCAGATACTCTCAGGTATATATTTGACCAGCCTCAGGGAAAGGTACATATCAGTGGGATACACCCGTGATATATTTCAGATATTCTGCAGTTGTGACTGTGGGGTATTTTGAGCATATGTATTACTACACCATTTCTGACATGCAAGTAGTGTCTACTTTAACTTTTTGACAGTTACCATTACGTGGGATTCCCCACCTTTCTGCCTACTGTTAGTACATTTCACAGGGAGTCAGTGAGGCACAGGTAACAGTTGTTTGCAAATCAGGGACATCCCTGTAAATCAGTCACAGTTGGGAGGTCTGGCCTCTTACCTATTCAAATATGGCAGTGTTTATCATGCTCTGATACTGTGTGGGGTTTGTAAGGTGCTACTGTAACATTATTACCTCCTAGCATGGCTGTTTCTCTTCTCACACTAATGTAATGCAATTCCACAAGAATTGCCAGTAAAGATACACAGAACAAGCTTTGTGTAATGGCTTTCCTATTTTCCCTTTACATTCACTCCTTGTATTTCATTATATATTTCTTTCAGCACCAAGTTCTTGTACATCTGCTGTGGCTCAGTAATAATTCATGCAGACTAGTGTTTCCAAGGTCTGGGGTTCGAGACTGACATGGGTATTTTATTTTGCTGATGAGCAGACACAGGCCTTGTCATACAGAGTGGCTAAGGCACTTTTAAGCAGTTGTAAGCGGGTTTGCGTGAGTTTGCGCGATGCTTAGCTATGCTTATCTACGCATAGATAAGCGCACACTAATGCACACCCGCTGAATACTGCTTAAAAGTGCTTACTCCCGCTAACACCCGCACTAATTTCTTTTAAAGAAAAGAAAATGGGGAAATAGGAAAGTGATGAAAAAGGGGGCACAAAGAGGGAAAGACAGTAGGAAAACCAGCTCGGGATGTGCAGGATGGGTGTAGGGAAGGTCCATAGCTGCCCATCTCTTTATCAGCAACAGCTGTGCATATGTTTGAAATTTGGTGTGAAATTTGAAACCTTCCAACCCTGAGAGAGGGATTAGGACAACAAAATATGTTGTACTGCCAATTAGAATTATCAGTTTACATGTCCAGCGGACATGTGTGTGAATTGGGCAGCTATGTATGGGGCGTAATTTTTTTGTGGGAACAGAGTGCCCTTTTTTTATTTTTTTTTTCTGGTGAGAGTGGAATGTGAGGTACAGGAAGTAGGTATATTTGGGGAGGTAGGTTGGGGTTAACAGACAAGACAAACAAGACGCATACAGGGGCGGAGTATGACACATGTGGGGGGTAAACACAATTGACGGGGACGGATGTTTGGATATTGCGAGCCCATGAGCCCACAGATGGCAACAGTAGAACTGAGATCCACACTCATGGGCAGTTACCACTGCGCCTTCACAGCCCAGGCCAGGGCTGTGCTGGGGGCTGGATAGGATGGGCAGGCACACCCATGAGTTGCGCCACTCTCGCCTAGAGCTTGCATAGGGTATCAGTCACAGAACGCCTGATCTCACTAGGCACCACAGACCGGACCCTATGGAGGGTGAGTGGAGGGTCTCCTCCGGCCACGCTTGCAGAGGGGGGACGAGCCCCATCACCTGCAGCGCTTCCACCCGAAGGTGGTACAGGGCCACCATAGGAGGAGGTCCCAGCCTGGGCACTGGTACCAGGTGCACTCGCTAGCTGAGGTGGGAGAGGTGGGTCCACTGGAACCCACCTTCCCTGTTGTCCTATGTTTAGCAGTATTTTATGGCATTTTGGGTTAGAAACAAACAACATCATTCAAAATTTGTTGTAACAGCATGCATCAGTATTCCCATTAACCAAACACCCATGAATTCCGAACATTGAGCAGCAAGCATAACACATGCATATTTAGAACAACAGTGCACATTCCAACAGCATGCAGGGTTGATTGGTGGCAACAGGCCATCAGGTTTGGATATGTGAACAGGGCACATGCATCAACATACATGCAGATATGTATGAACCAACAGGACAAATGTCCATGGGAATTAATTTTGAATACACATACCCAGTTTTGTGTCGAATGGAATAATTTGTGGAAATAGGGTAGGGTGGAGAAATATTACATTAACAACTTACACTACCTATACATATACTGTACATTCCTAGTAGATGCAGATATATATCCCCTACATGTATTAGTACAGTTTCCTGTATGTAACCTTAGGAAAGTTGGTGATGAGGATGTTACTGCTACATTAATATACATTCCATTTTTATTCATATATGTTCATATCTGGCTGTGTTCAGGTACAGCATCCTGCTACATTTGATTTATATGGGTCTAGACAACTTTGGATGTTCAGCATTTAATACAACCATACTTTCTCCATAATGCAAGGGTACAGCAACATATCCAAATTGTGGGACGGACACAGTCCAGGTTCTGTACTTTATTTAAGACATTACACTCTTTGGTTGTGGCTGTCTCATTCATTTCATTATGTAGTGACTGCAGTATACCTTTATTCCAGACTTATTACAGCTTTCTTGGTAGCTTCAAACTGTCTTTCTCACACTCTCTCACTTATTTTATATTTACATTTTAGAATTGTACTTAATTCTAGGCTTTATTAACATTTATTACTGGGTTACAACAATCCTTTCCAGCTGACTCACTTATTTCATATGGCAGAATTTACAAGGATGTATTCGACACTTGTCTATCCTTTGTTGATTGATTACCACTCATTTTCAGGCTGAAGCAGTTATCTGATATTACAATACAGGTGGAAACTCTATTTGAGACTTGTTTATTCTTTATTTCTGGATTGCAATACACTCTTTTCCAGGCTGCATCACTTATCTAATCTTACAATACTAGCAGAATCTTTATTCTAGGCTTATTTATTACTGGGTTAAAACACTGAACTCTTTTACAATCTGTCTCACTTATATTCTATAACAATACCAGCTAAATAATTACTAACCTGCCTGGTGGTGCAACCTCAGCAGCCTATCAGCATAGGCTCGCCGATTCGCGGAACGAACACCTGCAGCAGTAATATAAATGAAGGAATATTGGAACATACCTCTCCATACTATAGGCTAGGATAGCATTTCTTACATACGTAATTACATGGATACTTACTCAGTAGTGGGGCATTGGGCATTTGGCGGGCCTCCTGGATCCAACGATTCAGTCGGTCCTCCTTACGTCGCTTCAGGTCCGCATGGTGGTGACGGACCTGTTCACCAGTCCTCGGAATGCCTGTGGCACTGGTGAGATCATGTGTCAACCGGTTCCATGACTCGGCCTTATATGCTCCCCATTGAACCTGGCCTTGCATGAGTTGTGCTTCATGATCATGGACTAGGAGCCAAACCACATATTTTGACTCCTCAACACCCCACCTTTGTGCTCTAAAGCAATTTCCCTCTCCTACACCTGCCATCCTGACTGCAAATGGGTACCACAATCAGTTATGGTGTGTATTCCCACCTATGGGGCTTATATATGCCGGTTTTCCCACACTTATCTGTGATTGGCCATTTTGGATATTTATCAGCTTAAACCAAACCTGCTTTGTCATGGTTCTATTTTCATTCATTCCTATATATATGCTAATACTGTATTTCTCAGTACAACTGTCATGGCTTAGTGGTTCAGTGCTTTGACTATGGTGCACAGTATCCCGGGTTCGACCCTTGGCATTGCTTTATTTATTTTACTACTGTCTAGACAGGCTAGGGGGTGTGTCTTTGTAAAAGCGGCTTTAATACAGCTTGCCCAATGTTGCCCGCCGGTAAGCTGGTTGTCACGCTGCGCAGCTCTGCGCAAACAGCTTACGTTGGGTAACATGTTATTTAGCTATGAGCACTCATATTATGCTGGGTGAAGTGCTGCTGAGCTATGGGCACTCATATTAAGCTTGTTAAAGTGCTGCTCACCTCCGGGCACTCATATTAAGCTTGTTAACATGCTGCTCACCTCCGGGCACTCATATGTAGCTTGTTAAAGCGCTGCTCACCTACGGGCACTCATATGCAGCTTGTTAAAGTGCTGCTCACCTACGGGCACTCATATTCAGCTTGCTAAAGCATTGCTCAGCTATGGGCAATTATAACCCTTTTTTTATATATTATTCTGTCGGATTTCTTCACAAATACATGGCCCATTTCATTACATTTTACTTAAATTATAGTTTTATATATATATATATATATATATATATATATATATATATATATATATATATATGTCAGGGGATTGTTTCATACTTATTTAAATAAAAATGGTGAATGATGTTGTGGGGGCTCGAACCGTGACTACCTCCTCTTTGGCTAACGTCTCTACTGCTACGCTATTGCTACTTGGCTTAATTTGCATATGTAGATCTTATATGTTTTTCAATGTCATATCTGCTAACTGTGGCTGAGCGAAGGGCATACCCGCGCAAACGAGCGCAAATGTGGGCAAATATTTTTGAAATTATAAAAAAAAAAAAAAATGAAACTGCTATTTTTACGTTTTTGCACATTTTCAGTAGGGTTTAGTCTCTGGGGACATGTGGTGTTGTGTTCCTTGACATTTCTAAGGACTCGCTCGTGGGTGTTTACTTTCAGGCCTCTGACTCTTCTGGGGGCATGTCCCTTTGCAGTACTCGGCATTCGGACACGCCCCCTACTTTCCTACACGGACCGTGTTAGCCTAGGGTATGATTCAGCATGCCCTCATGAATATGCATGGCATGCTGACGTCATACCGTTCAACTGCACCCTCCGAGTAAGACATATTAAGTCTTACACGGAGGTTTCGTGAATCCGGCCCAAAGACTTCCCCAGTGCAAGACCCTGTGGAAATTGGGGAGGGAGCCCAGTTAGCGAAAAGGTGGGATATGAGTATGCTGCTACTAGGAATGGAGAGAGTGCAGAAAGCAGTTTGCTTTTCTGCTAAGAATACACATTCTTGTATATGCACTTAGTAAAAATGGATGAGGGCAAGAGTGTACGTGCCATATACAGAAAAATGGATAAAAACAGAAACTTCAGAAAAGGAAAACAAGGATTTGATAGGGCAAAACCAGGAGGAGAGATTAATGCAACTATGCCTCTCGTCCTTCAGTTACATGAAATCAGAAGAAACCTTAATGGTGTATAAAAAAAATCATCTAAATTTGAATGCCTTGTGTTCAATAGAAATTTAAGTTACAAACATGTAGGAGTTCATTCTGGGAATGATAATTGTCAGAATAAAAGGATGAGTGTTTGATTTTCACAGGTGGTTGTTAGCAATAGAAGTCCTTGCTGCAGTGTAACCCATTGTAACATGTAACCATTTTCTAACATAATATGACAACCTTTTGTTGCCAGATTTTACATACAATTGTAGATGCTATCAAATTTTGTCTATGCCTGAGCTGTTGTCTTATTTAATAGAAATTAATCTAAGCACTTTACATGAAGAAAATATCTTTGGTGAAAATTATCTACTTTTAAAAGAATCCAGAATTTGTTTAAGCAATAAAAATTAAAATAAGACATTTTAGTGGAGTCATAAAAATGTATTGACAATTAAGTTAGCACTGCTATATGTACTTATCTCATTTTTAAAACATGTTTCTATTTAAGATATTGCTAAAAATATTAATTTTCATTCCATGTCAGTACTATTAAAGATACAGGCATTGCAACTATAACCTAGAACCTATAAACTACATGCATGTCTTTCAGCCTAAGCATCTTAGTTAGACAAAACAGTTCTGCATGTACGTGTCCGGGATTTATGTAAAACTCACCTGCTATGTTTAAAAATGAAAAGACTGGAAACTGGTAGGCTTTAGTATATTCATTAAAGTGCAGGAAGATGCTGAGATATTCAGATAATGATAGAATTAAAAATATGCAAACTGTTCTGTCACTGAGACCATTAGATGCATCTGTAGTCAATATACTATGGAGGCCATAACTAGCATTTCATTTTAACAATCCAGTCCTGCTGGGATATATCAAAAGCTGTCATCAAAGAGATTCAGGTCTAAACCTGTCAGATTAAATGAAACATCCATACCACCTCTAGTAGAAAATCCTAGGAGAAATATTCCTTTACAGGATTTATTCAACATTTTGACAGATGCAATAAACAATAGCATGCTTGCATACATAGGCCAAAATGTACAAATGAAAACAGTGACACAATGTTATGATAGCAAAGGCAGCATATATGCAAATAGAAACACAGAAAAAATGATTAAAAATAGGAACGGCGTGTTTCTGTTTATATACATGAACAAGTAAATGCCATGAATTTCTAGCTCTTGATAAATGTGTATTAATGTTATGGGGTTGTATTATGCTAGTGCAAATATGAACAGTGTGTTTCTGTTTATATAGATGCACGAGCAAATGCCATGAATTTCCAGCTCCTGATAAATGTGTAATAATGTTGTGGGGTTGTATTTGCTGGATCCTGAGGTGATAACCATTATGTATGCACAAGTATACCTCTCAACCTCTTAGAGTAAGAAATCTGGACAAAGTCATGAAAAAAGTGGTACAAATAGAGACATTTTTTAAATATTGCTCTTGCAAACTTAGAAAATTGATAGAATAACAGGTTTTACATTAGCATGAATTTTCTGAAGGGTATGAAGTCTAAAACTCAAATGTCTGTCATTATTTTCTAACTTCAGTCTTTAATTATTTGCTACTAATTTGCCAGAAAGTCACAGTTTTATGAAAATGGACCAAAAATACAAGGCAAAAATCTGGATATTCTGAGAAAATTTGGACAGTTGAGAGGTATGTGCACAAGTGTTTCTCCTTTTGGGTGGAAAATAAGTTTTCCATGCTTTTATAGTAAATACAGTTAGTACAAAAAGTAGATCAACAAACAGAACAGACAATATACAAGAAAATATTAGATGGCAAATGGAGATTTTCAGAAATTCTATTTTTGTCCAACCTAATGAAGCAAGGACAGTGTTTGCAGAAAAAAGGAAATAAGCGTACTGTTACAGTACAAAACACTGTTGCTACAACATTCAGAATTCCAAAATTATGCTGAGAATCGCCTCGAGTTACAAAAAACTACTAGTCAAAAATTAAAAAGGAGAAGTGTGTTTAACCCCCCCCCCCTTCAAACTGAAATTTTGAATTTTGAAACAACAATTTTAAATATGGTGAGACAAGGGTTTGGCTCCCATAAGGGAACACAAGATTTTTGTAACTTAACACTAGAGGAAAAGGATGTTCTCAGAAAACTTCAAGGAAATAAGAAGATAAGAGTTATGAAACCTGATAAGGGGGGAGGGGTAGTCCTTATGGATCACTGGGACTACATTAAGAAGATGTTGGAAATTTTGAATAATGAAGACAGGTACAACATAGTATCTAGGAATGAGATGAACATGTGTTACAGGAAGATAGACTATACTCTTCAGGACAATTTATTACAAGGATTAATGGATATAGATATGTACAACTATTTGAAAGTCCCAAAACCTATAGTCCCGGAGATATTCGGGATTCCAAAGATACATAAACAGGTTGACAACCCCCCTTTGAGACCTATAGTTACATCTCAGGGTTCAAAAACCCAACCTTTAGCGATACTAGTAGATACAAAATTGAAATTATTCAATAAGGACTATCCCCACATTTTGATTGATTCCTGGGATTTTCTGAGGAAATTTAATGAAATCCCATAATGTTCTAATCCAGACTAACCCATAGCTCCCCCTCAACCTCCTCAGTGAAATTACTATCCTCCTAGGCCTCAAGCCATCTACTCTCCCCCTGAAACTAACTACTTGTAGGTTTGTTTCTTATAATAATTGTTCACTGTACATCCTAATGTAACTTTTTCTTACCTGTGTATACTAACTATATGATGCTTTGTTTTTCTCTTTATAATTGTTATTGTACATACTAATGTAACTTTTTTTTCTTCCCTGGGTATTTAGTGCATAGCTACAATATGTTAGCTGTCAAACATTGTTGTAACCTACTATGTACTATTGGAACTTTTTGTAACCTACTATGTACTATTGGAGCTTTTCTCCCCGGGCCTCCGCTGAAAATGGACATGTGTCCAGTCGGACTTTCCCGGTCAACAAATGTAAAATAAATAAATAAATAAATATTTGTTCATAACCATCGATGTAAAAGACTTGTTCTCAGTTATACCTCACGATGTAGGACTTACATGGTTTGAGCAAATGTTGGTGGATTTCAGGTTTTTGGATAATAATGACTTCAGATTAGTTCTAGAAAGTATGGAGCTAGTACTAAAAAATAATTTTATTTACTTTCAAGGGGACATATACCATCAAAAGGACGGCGTGGCAATGGGGTCGGCATGTGCACCCATCTATGCTAACATTATAATGTTGTTTTGGGAACTGAATTTTGTGTTTAAATCGAATTACAAAGATTACATTGTGAATTATTTTCGATTTCTGGATGACATTTTTATTGTATGGGACGGCACGACCCAACAGATAAAAGACTTTATTCAGTATATTAATAGTACCACGTCGTTCCTGAGGTTTACTTTTGAATTGACATTAGATCAAGTAAACTATTTAGATGTTACTATTAGTAAAAACAAAATTGATAAGAAATACAAATCTAGAATATATAGGAAAACTTGTTTTTCTAATTCATACGTCCACTTTGAGAGTGACCACCCCTTATTTTTAAAGAAAAATGTGGTGAAGGGGCAAATGATAAGAGCTTCTAGAATGACCAGTGATAGGGGAGAATTCATGGAAGAGATGAGGATAATTTATAATCTATTTAGTGAAAGAGGTTACCCAGATGGTCTTATAAAGAAGGTTAAAAAAGATGTTATGAAACAACGGAATATTAAATATAAGCCACTTTTGGAAAATATCCCCATGACAAATATGAATGGTAATGAGTCTACTAGTGCTATTACTAATAATAATGATGAAAGTACAGTGGGTACCCATGTAAGAAATATACCCCGGTTGACATTAACATATTTTTATGGTTTAGGCTGGCTAAGAAAAGGTATTAATGAAGTTTGGAATATGTTCTCTAGAATGACCAATAAGCCATCAATATTCCAACAACCATTAAAAATTTGTTACAGGAAGAACACAAATTTAAAGAAAATGTTTGAATTTAAGAAAAGTGCACACAATGAACAAGGAGCACAACTTAAATCAGGTACATTTAAGTGTGGAAGATGTGCACAATGTTATTTTTTGGCAGGTAGTAAGGAATTATGGTTAAAAAGTACAGGACATAAATCTAGAAGTAATAAATACCATAGTTGTTATACCAGAGGGGTAGTATACCTGACATACTGTTTGGATTGCTGGGCATATTACATGGGGAAAACTGAAAGACAACTAAGATCTAGAATATACGAACATATGAGGGACATAACAAAGAAAAATGAAAAAACGCCTTATATAGGCATGTTAGTATGTGCAAAAATGCAAACATTAAGTTTTGGGTATTGGAAGAAGTAAAGGCATGTGATAGAGGGGGAGACTGGGAAACATTTTTGGAATACAGGGAACTTATCTGGCAGATGAGATTAGATGTATGCTGCCATAAGGGCCTGAATGACCATTTATCTATAAAACCAGTGCTCAAATTGCTAGCCAGTAACCCAAAACAGAATATGTAAATTTTTGGCATTCAGTAGACTTATTCATTGATTTACTATAATTTTGCCATTTTCCATTTCAATTTCTATTCATAATTTTATGTATATAAAATTTTATGTATATAACATTTTATGCCATGTATTTTATATATATTTTTATACATATTTAAATTACTATTATACTTATGCATTTGTATATATTTATATATTTAGATATTTACATCTATATTTATATTTATATTTATATTTACATTTATTTATTTATTTATATATATTAGTTTATACATTTGTATAGGATATATGCTTATTTTAAACATTGCATACAACAATATATTCCGTTATATTTATTATTCATTTTAGTGGAACAATTTCTCCTGACAATACATTTACAAGTAATACTTTTACCAACACATTCATTATATGTACGTATGTAAATAGCGTCGTGGTTGGGTATATATTTATCTGGCACTTACATATATATAATAATAATATATATATATATATATATATTTCAAGTAGTTCAGATTGCAACAGGCATGGTTCCAACACACCATATACCGTTAAAAGGTTAATTTGAATCAGTTACAAATTGTGTTTAATTGAACAATTAAATATTTTAGATGTGTATTTAAGGGCTTAACCTTATGGAGTATGTAGATTCTGATGAAGTCCAGTAGCTTATGGACGAAAGCACGCTCAATCAAAAGGTTAATTGGAAGACGAACTGCTGGTGTTGTTTGCTGCTTTGTTTGTGTTTAAACTTTGTTTAAACTGTTTTAATAATAAATTTATATATTCCTTACACTATCGGTGGTGGAATATTCATTGGAGTTTGGAGGAAATCCCTTTATTGGGCAGAACAGCGGACTATTTTGTGTTGGTGAACAAAAAGTAGATCAACAAACAGAACAGACAATATACAAGAAAATATTAGATGGCAAATGGAGATTTTCAGAAATTCTATTTTTGTCCAACCTAATGAAGCAAGGACAGTGTTTGCAGAAAAAAGGGCGTACTGTTACAGTACAAGACACTGTTGCTACAACATTCAGAATTCCAAAATTATGCTGAGAATCGCCTCGAGTTACAAAAAAAAATTCAATTCATGTTTATTATTACTTCTCTCACAAGTGAAGCAGGTTATATCCCTGAAAAGACACTTTGACTTTCACAAGCACATGTGACCTCTACCACTATGAGAAACTACAATACTCATTTCATTTCATGATTTTACTTACTATTTGAGTGTAAAAATATTATAATGATAAGGCTAGCTATGAGCTGGCTTCAGCAGACTTCAACTGATCTAGTTTGCTTGATAAGTTTTACAAATGCTGCAATTTGTATTAATTACTTATTATGAACTTACTTTATGGTATATGATTCAGATTTTTCTGGTTTGGTATCAGTTTGCATCCTTCAACAGTTGTTGGGCAATTCAAAACCTGTTGTCTGAAGAACAAAAATTATAAAAAGTGATTTAGCTATATAGGCTTTGCAGATTTTATTCCTGCTCTATAACTTGTACAGGTCAGAAAAGTCTGCTCGTATTACTTAGCTCTATTATTTAAATTTCTATCTTAAGTACCAAATCAATTATGTGAGTGGTGTTAAGTTGGGTTTGCTGCTTAATAATGGTTCACAGTTGCTATGTAATTCAGATTCTTGTTTCTGGTAGAACATTTCACTGAACAATGATTTTGCAGGTTCTGTTTATTTTGTTTGAATTATAGTTAATGTATAACATTCCAAAATATATTTTAATACATGTTATTTAAATATAGTTCCTTTCTAATGTTAATTATGCTCAGCATGTTCAAATGTATTCTTTAACATTTGAAGTGACTGTGTAATGTTTAATGTTAATGGAGAGTGATATACAAATTTCTGCCTCTTTAGTTCCATCCGAATGGCAGACATGGTTGTAGCAGCCTAAACAATACAGATTTTTTATTACCTGAGGCAAAAGCATTTAAGGAACTGAGATGAACACTTCAGCACTGAAAAACAGACTGTCATTAGGGTATAGATATAGCAGAAAATACACTACTCACACTTTTCTGGAGAGACTAACATATGTCTCTAAGGATCCCTCAGCTACGGAATGAGTTCCCTATCTATATGAAGCAGAGTTCATCCTTCACCCTATTCAGATGAAAATGTTATCATTGGATGGGAAATCACAAATTCACCACCAGACTGACCCCCATGTCTTTAATAGCAAGAGGTCAACAGTAAGGAAATTAATTCCCAAGTAACATACACCCCTCCAACACACACACACACACACACACACACACACACACACACACACACACACACACACACACACACACACACACACACAAAACCAATTTCTACTGCCTTACTAACATATCCCACCATACAGGGGTCCAAGGAACTTGGGGACAAAATTGAGTTGGTTTGCATGGCTAGGCTTGTAAAGACACTGGTGGTCAGTAGTCTAGTATAAACCTATGAACCTATGATCCAAGAAGTAATGTTATTCTGCATTTGAAGAGCAGTAGAGAAAGTTTGTATGGACAGTACAGGAGGTATGAAAAAAGGAGCACTTGCCACACAGGGAGGGAGACAGCAGAGAGGGTAAAAAGGAAGTGGTGGTAGAAATAGGGAAGATAGGAGTGTGCAGATAGATGAGGTAGTAACACAGAGAATGAAGTGAGGGTGGGTAAAGTAAGTTTGTGGACAGGAAAGAGGACCTTTGGGGATTGTAGACTTAGTCACAAAGGGAATTTAGAGTCTTTTCCAGGGAACTGTTGTGATTAGATTGGGTCTTTGTATTAGGAAAACACAGGAAGAACTCTCTAATCTTGTTACAGACAGGTTGAGCTGGGAATGCATTATGGTGCATGAGCAATGACCTCTCAGAGAAGCAAGATCATAGCAATTAGCTGTCAGGCTTATTAACCTAATTTCAGTTTCTTCATCATTTTCTTTTCTCCTGTTATTTCATTCACTTTATTCTGCCTTTGTTTATTCCTCACGCTCCTTGATGTTTATTCATCTTGTTCTTCTTGACATTTCACCAGAGAATGTGTAGTGCAGATCACTTTTCCCTATTTTCTCTTAGGTGTGACATTAGTTGTAGGATTATTTATATGACTTTTGCCAATAACTAGCTTAAGTTTGTTAGTATAACAAATGGATTTTCTTGTCTTCATTAAGACTGCTCTTACCTGGTTTTCTTGATGTGGCTTAGTTTTGTGTCAACCCTAATGGTGCTCTAATAACAAAGTGACTGAGCCATTGTTCGCTTGACTTCTGTCAACTGGATGATATTTGCTCTCTTAGACCTTTTACTGATTACCTATAGAGTAGAACTGTTATGGATCTATATCTTAATTTAGCAAGAATGGAATGCCAGAAGATGAAACTGCTTCTAATCTCCTTTACCCAAAACCAAGAGAAAGATTGCAGGGGATGGAACCCCTTTTGGTCTCCATTTCGCTGTACTGGGGAAAGGATTTGTGCTTGTGATTAAATTAATTTGACATGCTTCCCTAAGAGGCATGTTTTTTAACTTATTTCATCTTCATTTGTTTTATTTTTCATCACTAGACTATAAAGTTTTATCATTTGACAACATTCACTCTGTGGAACAAAACATCACTTTAGCTACTTAATACATTTTATGAGATCTCAGTTATTAGGCTTTGTTCTGTAGATCATAAATCAGCCCTATGTTTAATCATTTTGTTTATATTTTTTAATGTTTATCTTTGTTCATATTTGTTGTAATTTTTTCTGCTTATTATTTATTTCATCTTTCCTTTATTAATATATTTCTACCCATGATTATTCCAAGTTGAAGGTGAAGTAATATAGAGTGACATGGAGGGTGCAGATAGATGCTGTTACAAAAGGCTGGAGGTACGATTCCCAGAAACACTGACTGTGCTAGCAGCATGCTGAGAAAAAAAGAGAATTAGAATCTATTACAGTTAGCTGTATACATTGAAAAGAGTGAAACATAGCTACTTTATGAGCCATAGGGTGGCATAATGTTTAGGGTATTTACGTCATATACAAGAGATACACGGTTTAATTCTTACAAAAAAGGGAATTTGGCTTGGTTTAAAATGGTCCACAAGGGCAAGTAGTCTAGTGCTTACCTAGGAATCTAAAAAAGTTTGGAACTAGTAGAAAGACAAGGAGATGAGACAGACAGACCAACACTACGATAGGGATAACATGTATTTTTTATCTACTGACTTTTGATTAATGGGAAAGTCTGACTGGGTAAGTGTCCATTTTTAGTGGAGGCCCGGGGAGAAAAGTTCTAATGTATTACAAAAAGATTTTCATACCAATGATTTTACAGTCTTCAAAAATAATATAAAATGATCTATAATTGAAATAATATACCAAATTAGAATATGAAAACATCGGGGTGGCTACGGTGGTGCAGCAATTAGCGTTGCCACCTCACAGCAAGAGGTTCTCCGGTTCGATCCTCGGCTGGGGTGCCTTTCGTGTGGAGTCTGCATGTCCTCCCTGTGGTCATGTGGGTTTCCTCTGAGTGCTCTAGTTTCCTCCCACATCCCAAAGACATGCTGTAGGTGGATTGGACACTCTAAATTGGCCCTAGCTGTGAGTGCATGTGAGAGTCAGAAGCACAAGTCATTGAAGTAAAGAAGTGGGAGTAAGGAGATGTAAAGCAGGAACTGGTACTTGCTCATATTTATGGTTATAGTTTATCCGGTGGTTGAGAAAGAACAGAAGCAGATTTTGGCTAGGATGTCTTTCAGAATGGTTTTAAAGGACTAAAAGGAGGGTGTTGACCTAATGGATACAGGTAAGGAGTTTCTGGCCTTAGCGACATTGTATGAGCACAGACCATGTCCAGTAGATTTGATAGGTTTGTGGACAGAGTGAAGTTTTTGGTCATTGGATCATAATGATTGACTGGGAACATAGTTGAGCTGAATGGTATTTTTTGCTGGCCAAGCAGAGGGATGCTAGATAATTTTATAAGTGATAAGAAACTATGTACATGTTAGTTGACTGGGTAATTCTAACCAGGTTATGCTTCTTAATGCTGTGACAGGTTTTGAAAAGCATATATTTGCTGCATATTTAGCCACTTTGTTGTAGCATTGTTCAAATTTTGATTTTCATGATGCCTGAAGGTTAGTAAGGATGAGAGCACCATAAAGCAGTCAGGGGAAGGAAGGAAGTAGTGGCAAATGTAGTTTTAATTGCATTGGTGAGAAAGTTTTTGGCTCTGTAAAGCACCCTTAGTTTTTTTATCCCTCATAATTTGCTATGAGAAGTGATTTCAATGGTTGCGTTAAGAGATAAGATTTTCAATTTAGTTTTTTTCATGAGAGAGAGAGATGGGAAAAAAAAGTAATTTTCTTTTATTTGGGGGGGGGGGGGGCTAACATTTGTTAAAAATTACAAAGCCATTTTTCAGTGGCAGTTAAAGCTTCCTGAGTAATATTTTGGAAGTGATCCAGGTGGTCTGATGTGTATACAAGTGCAGTCATCTGCATATTGTATTAGGGAGGTCTGTTGTATGGATGTGTGCAGGACGTTGATTGGAATGTTAAAGAGGAGGGGACCAAGGACAAAGCCTTATGCTATACCGGTGGTGACTGGGAGGTATGGAGAGCGGGTGGAATGTCATTTTGCTGACTAATACTTATTGGACAAGTAGTTTTTGAACCATAAAAGCATAGGCAAAGATAGCCCTAGTGAGCACATTTGAAGTAGACATTTGCTGTGGCACATTGTGATGAAGGGTTTAGATAAGTCTAGAAATAGAGACTAGTTTGCTGTTATCTGTAGCTGTATTGACCTTATCTATAAAGGTTAGAAGTGCAGTGGTACTATCATGGGAGGGATAAAAGCAATGCCATATGGGGGATAAGATTTCTTCCTGCAGGAGATAGTTTAGCAGTTTAGCAGTTGTTTTTAATACATTTTTAAGTATCCAAAATTTTCAAACAACAAGTTGCAGTAAGGCTGGGTTTTGTAAACAAACAAAATATAATTAAAACCAAAATTCCATGCACCACTTAGGAGAAGTATAACACACTTAATAAAAAACATAGATGAATGCATTTTCACATATGCTTCATCAGGTTCTGCAACAATCATTACTGCACAATGATTCCATATTAGATTAAATATGTAATAATAATAATAATAAGCTTGTAATGACATATCATAAATTTAATATTTATTTATTTTATTGCATTGCATTTGTTTACTGGAAAAGTCCACTGGGCCTAAAAGAGCCCATTTTCAGTGGAGGCCCAGGGAGAAAAAAAGAAAATAGATACAGAAAAAATAAAACATTAATTGGTACAGAAGTATAAACTGTGTTACACATAGAGATTACAGTAATATATACAGAATATATACATAAAAGCAGGAATTTAGTTGGTTGCCGGATGAATTTAGAGGTATAAACATAGATATATTAAATCAGTATTATTGTACCAGTATCAACTAGTGATGAAAAAAATAAATAAATATGGAGAAAGTATAATCAGTCACTAGTAGCAAAAAACATAGGAGTTTAGTTATCCAAGGAGAAGGAAGAGGTTAGGTTAATGAGCAGGTTCATATCCAGGAAGAGTTGAGATGGTTTTCAGTATTTGTTTGAAGGTGGTGGCGCTGCCTGTGTTTCTTATAGAAGGTGGAAGTGAGTTCCATAGTTTGGCAATGGTGAAGGAGTAGAGGAGTGGCCAGCAGGTGAGGTGGGATTTTCTACTTTTAGGAGTAGATGATTTTCAGATCTTAGTCGCCTGCTGGGTTGATATTTGGCAAGTAGAGTTGAGAGAGCAGGACAGTCTGTGGGTCTGTAGATTATTTTATGTGCTTCAGTTAGTTGGGTGAATGAGAGATGGTGGGGGAGTTCCAGCCACCTTAATTGTTTCAGTGAGTTACAGTGGTGAGATGAAAATTTAGACTTGGTGGCAGATTTTGCTATTCTGTTGTAATACATATCAAGTTTGGATTTTGTAGAATTTTGGATATTAGTGAGGACAGGGGTACCATAAAGGAGAGAGGGTAATAAAAAAGTAGTTGCAAGTTTTTGTCTAGTAGAGAGGCTAAGAAAGTGTTGGTGCCTGTAGAGTATACCAAGCTTTTGGTGTGTTTTTGCAGGTTATTGTTTATGTGTAGGTCAAAGTTAAGGTTTTCATTTTTAATAATGCCTAGTAATTTAGTGTGTGGGACTTCTATGGTGGTATTGTCCTGGGCTTGTATAGTGACAAGATTTTTATCTAGGGGAGTGGTTTTCTTAGGGGTAAAAATTACTACTTTATTTTTTTTTTTAATTTAGGGCAAGATGATTGTTAAGCATCCAAGATTCAGTAGAGGTGAGGGCATTCTGGGAGTTCAGAGATAGAATTTGCAGTGCATATTATTGTAGAGTCAACAGCATACTGGATTACTGAGCATTGAGGGAGAGTGGAGTGAAAGTTGTTAATAAAGATGCTAAATAAGACAGGACCAAGTATGGAGCCTTGGGGTACCTCTGTGGAAGTATTGAGGAAGGGAGAGTAAGATTGTTGCCATTTGGTGGATTGCTGCCTATTGGCGAGATAGCTATTGAACCATTGTAGGATAGGAGGAGAATGTGGAGGGTGAATAGTTTAGAGAGGAAGATAGTGTAGGAAATAGTATTGAAAGCTTTGCAGAGGTTGAGGAAAAGTGAAGTGATTATTTTACCAGAATCCTGTGCCTGGTTAACTGTATTAAGGAAGGGGAAAAGGGCAGTAGTGGTGCTGTGTCCTGGTCTGAAACACTGCTGAGTGGATGATAGAATTTGGTTTTCAAGCAGGTGGTTCAGGAGTTGGGCATGGATGCATTTTTTCCAGTATTTTAGAAAGAGGTGAGAAAATTGCTATGTGTTGAAAGTTTGTGGTGTCAGTGTTGGTGCCGCCTTTGTGTAAGGAGAGAATGAATGCTTTTTTCCAGATTCTGGGACAAGGGACACTTTAATTGATCTGTTAAGGAGTATGCTGATGGGATAAACTATAGAGTTTGCAGCCAGCTGCAGGAAGTGTGGGGGTAGATTGTCAGGGGCCAGAGTACAGGGTTATAGCTTAAGTAAAATTTTTTTTTATTGTGATGGTGGTTATGGGGAAGAATTTTAGGTTAGAGTTGAGGGTAGAATTATTTTCTGAGAAGATTTGGTCATCAGCTGTCTTGGTGGTGGTGTTAGCAGTAGGAAAGGTGGTGGTTAGGTTAGCTATGGTGTCAATAAAGTAGGAACTGGATAGGGTGTCAAGTTCGATAGGGGTTTTGTGTGGGTCAGGGGATGGGTTGCTTTGAGAGCCTGGGTGTAATAGTTGGTTGATGGAGGACCAGAATTTTTGGGGGATTATTTTTATGTTGGCATTGTAGGTGGAGGTAGTGGACATTTTTGCTAATGGTTATTAAATATTTTGCCTGGTTGCAGAGTTGCTTGTAATGTAGTAGATTTGATGGGGTCTTTGTTTTTCTGCCATGATTTCCAAGTTTTATCCCTTGTGGACATCACTTCTTTGGTGGATTTTGAGAGCCAGCTTGCATGGTTATGTTTTATTTGTTTTTGGTGTGTGGGTGCTTGCCTATTTAGGATGTCTAGGAATGTTGAGTTAAAGAATTCAAGAGCCTTATTAAGTGGTAGGGATTTGAGGGGTTCCCAATTTACTTTAACTAAGGTGTCATTAAATACGGATGGATGAAACTTAGTAAAATTTCTGGTTGATTTGCATTGGTGTTGGCCTGGGGTTGGGGTAGTTTTGCATAGGATATATGCTGGATGGTGGTCGCTAATAGTATTAGGTAGTATGCCTGCAGTGATGACATTGTTAGGATGGGTCACTAATATCTAGTCTATTGTGGAGCCCCGGTTGTTATTTTTTTAGGGTCTGGTGATGTCTTCAGTTATTTGGGAGAAGTTGTAATGGTTTATGTTTTTTGAGGGATTGTTGTGGACAATATCTAGCCAATTGATGTTTACATCACCTAGAATGATGGTTTCATTATCTATATTTTGGGAAGTCCAGACAAGTATGTTTTCTAATATTGGTATGTTGTTTCCTGGAGAAATGTAAAGAGCAATTAGGCAAATGTTTTTATGGTTGTTAAGTTTTAATATAGAGATTAGTACTTCAGCTGGGGAAAAGTTGAGTGTTGATTTTGAATAGGGAATTAATGTATATTTGTTAGGGAAGAGTATTGTTACTCCTCCTCCTTTCTTGTGGGGTCGATCGGCTCTAAGGCATAAGTAGCCTGGGGGAAGAAATTCTGTATCTTTTACATATGATTTCAACCAGGTTTCGGTAGCTGCTATAATATCCGAGTTGCTTTGTGAAATCCACGCTTGGAGTTCAGGTATTTTGTTTCCAAGGCTTTGGAGATTTATGGTTGATAGCATGAGAGATTTGCTAGGGTTGCTTGGGCTGAGGAGGGTTGGGCCTGGGTTGGGTTGTACATCACTGCACTGGGATATAATGCTTTGGCAAATTGTGTGGGTTATACCTATCAGTATTTTTCTAAAAATGGTATAGTTGCTGCTGGTGGTATGATAATGGCGGTGTCTTTAGAAAGGTAGAATTTTTACTTAGGATAGTACAGAGGCATTAGCTGTGAATAAGCTGGGGTGGATGTCTGAGTAACTTGATAAATGTGGGTTATGTGTGGTGGTTGTGCAGGTGGGTGTAGGAGGTATGTTGGATGTCTGGAAAGTTGGGAGCATTGTTAGGAGAGAGAGTGTAAGTGAGTGAAGTGAGATCAAAAGTAATAGTTGTGATGGACATGAAGGTGGTTGAATGCAGTGTGATAACAGAATGAATATAACAGGATAGTGATAGTTTAGGGGATGGAGCACTATATATCCCTATTTAGAGTGGGTGGAGAAGTAGAGTAGTTAAGAGGTATGGTATGTCTAGGGGAATAATTAGGGGGGTTATGGGATAGGTGGAAGAGAGGTGTGGGATGGGTCAGGTTAGGTATAAGGTTGATGTTATGGCGGAGGGTGGGGAACAGAGTGAATAGAGCGGGACTGGGCTCTGGAATACTTTAAATAATTATCACTGCAAGCACACAAACAGGGTTGTTTGGCAGATATAGAGATAGTTGTGATTAGTATAGAGACTATGCTGAAAGTAAAAGCAAAACTGTACTATTTACTAATTTACACAGTAAATGCTTGGGTCTGGAACACTGTGTGTATGTGTGTGTGTGTGTGTGTGTGTGTGTGTGTGTGTGTGTGTGTGTGTGTGTGTGTGTGTGTGTGTGTATGTGTTTGTGTGTGTGTGTATGTGTGTGTAAGGCTAATTCAAGGCATTGGCCCAATCTAATGGCAATTGGCTGGAACCCCACACTGATGTTGTGCATACACCTTTTAAGCCTTAAAACTTTACAAAACCTACGTTATAATTCTCATATTACAGCAGAAAAGCTGTACGGTGTCAGGTTCTTGCTTCCTGGAGGTTTTATTTAGTTAAGATAGTCAGCTTCAGTTGGTAAAGAAGATATTGTTGTATGCCCTTAATCCCAGGTGTGTGTGTGTGTGGGGGGGGGGAGGGGGGGCACGCAGGAAAGAAACCCATGAAAATTGTTGTGCATGTACAATGAACAGAGGGGTAGGGAAGCCAAAGCAGCCACAGGAATATAGAATAAACAGGAAAAAAACAAAAGCACTGTTGTAATAAAATTCATAATTTCTTCTTAAAACTCCCAATTTACTTCACTTGTTTCAGGCTTCTCTGTTTTAATACAGGTTTTAAAGAGACCACATCATTCAACCAAGGTTTATGTGTTGCCTCAAATTCTAAATTCCATTTTTTCTCTTCATCTTCCATGAAATTCTTAATATCTACCTCACGGGCTTTCTATAACCAATTCTAGGATTAGAAACGTAAAAATATGGCCATTAGCTTTCTGCATAACATGTTTTGCTAAGGCATTATTTTTGCACATTTTGATATATCATTAATATGTTCTTACACACTATCTTATGACTGGTGATTTGTTTTACCTACATAAAGTGCATTACAGATATCACAGGATGCCATATTATACTACATTCTTTGATTTACATTTAGTGTAATGTTTAAAATAAAATGTATGTGCTCTTGGATGTATATAATATTCATTGGTATTTATCAATTTACGGTAATTACACCTCTTGCATTGCTGTGCACCTTTTCTGTCAGATTCTCTCTTATTATATTGTATCTTGTAGCAAAATTTTCTTTTCAAGTGCTTTCTATTTTTATTAATTTATTTAATTACTGACATTTGATTACCTGGAAAATCTGATTTGGTAGGAGCCCATTGTCATCAGTGGTCCAAGGCGAAAAGCTCCAAAATATTACACAACATTTTAAGAAAAATAATTTTACAGTCTTTAAAAAAATGCAGGAAACAAATACAGTTTAAACAATTATACCAAATTAGATATAATATGAAAACATTATTTAAGAATATATATATATATATATATATATATATATATATATATATATATATATATATATATATATATATATGACTTTAATAGTGACATTTTAGCCAGTTTATAGAGAAATTAAAGGTGTTAGTATAACACAAACAAAATTAGAGAAAAGCAAGTTTATGGTATATTTAGAGAGAAAGCCAGGGGAGAGAAATTGATAGAAGTAAGGAAGCGAGAGAAGAAGGGTAAGGAGATGTACGATATGAATAAGTATTTTTTTCACATTTAGGGATATAGTTTATCATGGTGTTGACCAATAACAGAGCCAGTTTTTGGCAAGGAAGCTATTCAGAATGATTTTGAAGGATGGGAGGGAGGGTGTTGACTTGATGGATAGAGATAAGAAGTTCAAGGCCTTAGCAACATAAAACAATAAGTGAGAAGGTCACTGAAAAACCAATCAGTAAAAACAAAATGAAAACTCCTGCAAAGCTAGAACTTCCACTGAGTGACCTGCCAAACCTCTTGTATCAGAGGCACATGGGATATATGCAAACGACCCCTATGAACATCAGGTGTTTCAGCTAATTGGTGATTCTGAATGCGCATGACTTGTTTCATTCATTTTAAAGGACAATTTCAGGTCAATAAAGCCAAACCCCACTAGCTGTGGATATGCGTATTTTGGCCTTGTTATAACCTCATCAGCACAACACAAATAGAGTGTTTGACTAAGCATAAGAAACACAGGGCTGTTATATTCAGCTGATGTCCATTTTCATTTAAGTCACTGCAAAAATATCCCAAACAACAAACTAAAACAATAAGTGAGAAGGTCACTGAAAAAACAATCAGTAAAAACAAAATGAAAACTCCAGCAAAGCTAGAACTTCCACTGAGTGACCTCCCAAACCTCTTGTATCAGAGGCACATGGGATATATGCAAATGACCCCTATGAACATCAGGTGTTTCAGCTAATTGGCGATAGTAATTTTATAGTTCAAGCTAAGGAAATGATACAAGAATTTGAGGGGAATGGTTACCCCAGACAGGTTATAAATGATATATATGAAGATGTATTGAGAAGTAGAATAGATAGATACAAGCCAATTTTTAGTAGAGAGATGGAACAGCCTCAGCTGTTAGATAAAAAAGAAAATATGGTGAGATATGTCACTACATTTAATCTCAATACGAATTATCTATGTAATAGAGAAAAAATGGCTTATTTTAATGGCTATGCCAGAGATTAAAGCTATAGTAGGAGAGAAACCGTAGTTCGCATATAGGAATTCTGAAACGTTAAAGCAAAAGTTATGTTATAAGGATTTCAAAGAAAGATCACAACGAAGAATGGGAATGAAGAAATGTTTTAATTGTAGTTGTTGTAGTGATATACATGACAATGCAGACACATTTGAACATCCAACAACTAAATAAATCTTCACCTTTAGGACTCCCATAAACTGTAACACTACCCAAGTGGTATACCTAGATACTTGTAGATTATGTACATCATTTTATGTGGGTAAGACCACCAGAAAATTAAGAAAACGGATAATAGAACATAAATCTGAGATAAGAAGGAAAGTGTTGACAAATGCATTAAGTAAACATATTCTTGACAACAATAGTACACATTAATTTAAGTTTAGGTGTATATGTACAGTAGATATGGGAGATAGAGGGGGTGATATGAGTAATACATTAGAATTGAAGGAATATGAATGGATAGTCAGGCTCCAAGCAGATGCCAAACCTGGTCTGACTAATGCAGTTAGTTTAAAGCCAGTTTTAGTAAAAAGGCAAAGAGAAAATGTTTGATTTGATGTATATTTTTAATATAATTATTATGTATGTTTTGTGTTTTAAACATGTTTAGAGTATACTAGTATATATTAATTGAGTAATATTGAAAAGTTTTTAAAAATGTAGCTCTTTTTAATGTATAAACTAAGAGATAGGTTCTTTTAAAAGTTAATTGTTGGTTAGGATGATCGGCTGGCTGTAGCATGTGATTCTGAATGACTCCCTATTTAAACAATGTAAGAATTTACTGATTTTATGTACTGATGAAGGGTGGTTAACCTGAAAGCTTTGCATTAAATTTTTTGGCATGAGTAATTGTGTTGGATTTTTTACGCAGTACGACCTATACAACTTGTGACTGTCATTTGCATATATCCCATGTGGCTCTGATACAAGAGGTTTGGGAGGTCACTCATTGGAAGTTCTAGCTTTGCTGTAGTTTTCATTTTGTTTTTACTGATAGGCCTTAGCGACATGGTATGACTACAGACAATGCCCAGCAGATTTAATAAATTTGCGGACAGACAGGAGATTTTGGTCATTGGATCATAATGACAGACTGAGAACATAGTTGTGTAGAATCTTATTTAGTGTTTGACAAGCAGATGGATTCTGTATAATTTTATATGTGGTAAGAAACTGTGTGTATGTTAGCTGATGGAATATTTCTAACTAATTTAGTCTTTTTGGTGCTATACAGTGGTGGGTTCTGAAAAGTGTATTTGCACTAAATTTAGCAACTTTATTATAGAATTGTTCAAGTTTTGATTTTTGTGATGCCTGAAGGTTAGTAAGGAAGGAAACACCATAAAGAAGTGTGGGTGGTGATAAGTAATGGCAAATGTAGCTTTAGTTGTGTCAGTGAGAACGATTTTGGCTGTATAAAGTTGTCAAATAGTGGGGAAGTAGGGATCAAGATGGAAAAAGCAGCTATAGAGCAGAAGGATATTTATTTGTGGTGCAGCCTGAACATTTATAGTGGGTAAGTAGGAAAGAGGTATTTTCTTTGAATGAACAGAGTTAGGTTGTCTAAGTATCTTCTGTGGAATGTAAGGAATAGGTGGGTTTAAACGGCTATATATGAAACTGTAGGTTAAATAGAAAGAAGTGAGGGTTTATTTGGAAAAAGTAGAAGATGCAATGTAGAATAGATAGGTGCTATTAGGGAGGGTGTGACTATGAAAGTGTATAGTGCACAGCAGTATGGGAGGAAGAAAGGTAGTTGGGAATGGTGCTAAAAGATTAAATTAAAGTTGGGAATTATTTAAAAAGAAGTAAAAGTGTTTTAAAAGTGAACCTAGGAGGATCACCTACATTTTTTTTTATCTTCATTTGGGCTCAAAATATTCCAGATTATTTTTAAAGATATTGTATACGTCATTACATACGTGAGTGTAGGTCAATGGAAGCACAGCATTCGTCAATACACTATCACTATATTTGATAGTTTTTATTTAGTATTTTTCCTTTTCTGAATAGCAGCATTGCTTTTGAAACCAACAACTATATCATTGTTCATTAATCTATGTTGTAATACTTCAATTCTAACATCAAAGAGTTGCTTGGACTTATAGCTTCTCTTTATAAGATTATTTTCCAAATAATTCAAAGTATCACATGAACTAACATGGTCACAAGTGACCCTTGAATAACTTAACATTTGACCTTTCACTGTGTTCCTAAAAACATATGGTGGATGCATACTCTCCCTATGTAAAAACATTTCTGCCTTGCACTCTTTCTTAAAATCCATAGTGGAAATATTTCCATCTATTCCTATAACTAAGTTAACATTTAAGAAATTTACAGTTGTATCTGAGAAACTCGTATCAAATTTCAAAAAAGAAGTGTTAGTTTCTGTGTATTCTTTAAAGCACTTCAAAACATGTAAATTATCTTCAATCTTCCACTACACTAAAAAGTTATCATCCACAACTTCCTATAAAAAAGAGACGTGGTTTCTAAAAATATTTTCATTGAAATGACATTCCTTTTCCCATTATAACACCACCATATTTTTGTATGTGTTTGCACATGTGGTACCTATTGGTACATCTGTTTTTTTTTTTCATAGTTTACCCCCTCAAACATAAAAGCATTGCATTCAAGAACCCTTTTTAAGTAAGGTACAAAATATATTAATTTTATCTGCAATAAAAGAAGGACAATCTTTAAAAAAGCTTTTAATATATTCCATTCCTAGAAAATTAGAAATGCTTGTAAAAAGAGAATGAGCAAAGGTAACAAACACAGCTAATTTTCTATGATCATAATCATTAATAAAATGATTTGTGTCATTCAAAGCTATATTAGTGTCCAGTAGAAAAGTATTTTCTTAAAAAAAAACAAAAACAAAACAAAAAAAAAAAATGCAGACTGGCTCAGTAATCCAACCTCTGCCAAAAACTGTTAGTTTCACCGGGGGATATTGTTGATTCTTATAAATTTTCAGAAGTCCATAATGTTCAGTTATAACTGACACATTGTATAAATATTCAAACAATTAATTGCTTAACCTGCAAAGCATATATAAATCATAAATATTTGAGTTAAAATTCATTATTAATTTATTTATTATTTGTATTTTAGTTATTAACAGTCATGAGATTAAGTAAGGGGGGAATTCAGTAAAGCCTACATGGATGGATTTTCCGTGTAGGCATAGTGGCGCAGAGCTAATATGGAAGTAAGCATCTGTGCGATCCAGCAAAACAGAGCAGAGGGCGTGCATGAGCTTGAGGACACGGAAGTGTCTGTTGCATGAAAATCACCTCATAAGCAAGTGAATGGCATGCAAATTAGGTTGTTATGTGATCCAGCAAGCAGATGGGTGTCCATACAGGACCCGTGTTGGTGTTAGAAGTGTACAAGGAAATTTTCCGTGTACAGAAATGTAAAAATTGAAGAGGGGCTGTAACAGCCCAATTAGAAGGTCAGAAATGTTATAGTAGGCACAGATATGACAAAAGTATGACATGTGAGTCCAAAAAGTAATGCAAAATAATATAAAATATATATTTTTTAATACCCATATTATGTTTGTGTGGAGCACAGCAGTGTGCAAACATGCTGTTCTGCAAAAAAAAATATCAGAAATGCTAAAATGTAAAAAGATGACATAAGCAAGAATAATGCATTATAGGGCCATGTATGCAGTATGTACAATGGTGGATCTCAGTGGTTTCTAAGGAGGCATATCCTGGAATAATGAAGTATCCAGGTTATGTGCAAGAAACTGTATGCAAATGAGCTGGGGTTACTGAATAGCAAAAATGGGACACTGTGTCCACAGATAAAACCTGTGTAGCCCCAGAACCATGTTGGTGTCTGCAGAACAGCTAGATGGCATCAAAATGGGGTGTGTCACAATATGTTTAAGCGGATTGGAACTCAGCAGCATCTGTTTGAGCAGTGCTCCTCTCAGCTAAGCAAGGGGTGTGTCCACTGCTGCTAAGCTTTGTTTAGCTTCAGGGCATGTGTTTTAGCTGGTTTAAGCTATGCTGTGCATGCCTGTGCATGGGGGTGTGTCCAGACTGCTGAGCAGTGTTTATACCAGTGTCGTGGGTTTGCGTGCTACAGTGCTTAGGAGGGAAGGCATTTAAAAAAAATAGCCTGGGAAAGCCAATCATGTCTAAATTACTCATAAGCCCTGTTCCACTGACACTGGGCCACTCAACCCCCTCATTGATATACCTGGCAGGTGGAATGCATCATAGTTAGCCAATCACACAGGCTGCATCTGCAGCACACCACTATAAAATATGCATACACCCTACAATCTGATTTTCACCCATACTCTGCACCACTGGAGTACAGACTTGGGAATTTTAACTGACAAAATGCTAGAGGCTGCTGCTGCTCTGCTACATCTGTATGAGCTAGAGGCTGAGGGCAGTGCTGCTGCTGCTGCTGACAATAGGCCTAGACTGAGAAGGAGAAGAGTGTTCAGTTCCAAGGTAACCTTCCAGAAGCTACAAGAGCTGGAGATTGTAAAGTGCTACAGGGTGGACAGGAACATACTACAAGAACTCACTGACCTTTGCCACTTCAACTCAGACTCAGAGCCAACTGAGGGCAACCCATACCAGGGGAAACAAAGGAATGTGTAGCCCTTAGAATACTAGCTACAGGTAGTTTTCAAAGACCAACTGGGGACATGATGAGAGTCTCACAGACATCTGCATCCAGGGTACTCCATCATTTCCTGGCTGCTATGCAAACACATGCCAGTGAGCACATTTATTTACCCCGCAGCCTTGAGGAGAGCGCCAGCAGTATGTATCTCTTCCACTGTGTAGCACACTACCCTGAGGTACTGGGTGCCATAGACTGCAATCTTGTCCACATCAAAGCACTGCCTGATGAGGAGGGTGGAGTCTATGTCAACCACAAGGGGTATCACTCCATCAACTGTCAGGTCATGTGCAATGCCTAGGGCATTATCATGAGTGTGTGTGCCGGCAGCCCTGGCACTTATGACTCCCATATCTGGCACACTTCACAGCTGTAGCAGATGTTTGCCAGGGGGGACATCCCATATGGCCATCTACTGGGGGATGCTGGCTATGTACTGGAACTGTGGATGATGACACCCATTAGAAACACACACACACCTACCTAAGAATGCCATAATGAGGCGCACGCACAAAACTAGGAACATCATAGAGCATGTGCTTGGGCTGCTCAAGTAACAGTTCCACCGCCTTGATATATCTAGTGGAGCCCTGCAGTACTTTCCAGCCACATGTGCACAGATGTTCACAGTATGTTTCATGCTACACAATATGATCCCATGGAAACAGCTGTTTGGCATACTGACTGTGTGTGTGGGAACAATGGGGAAGGAACTGGGATGTCAACCCATGGGACAGATTCAGCCCCCAACAACCCCACCTGTTCCTCACTATGGCACCATCATCATCAGAGTCTGATGAGACACTGACATCAGGTTGTAAGGGGGACATACTCCAACCCCCAGGGTCACCTGTGCGGAGGAAGACAAAATAAGTTCATTAATACCTGCACTGTTATGTATGGTAATCCACACATGTACACATACAGGTGAGGTGCCACAACTGTATTACAACTACCTGTGTTATTTCCAGTCCCATGCACAACACATACACAGACTACAACATTCACAGACAAGACAGGCCCTTTATATCATGCACTGCAGCTATGTCTGGTTAATGTTTACAGTAGTATGCAACTGTGCGATCAGCAATATGTCACCAAACACCTAAAAAAGAGTGCACCTGTCTTGAATATACTATGTCAGTTCTAATGTTACTGCCTCAGGTATGTACCATTGCCATATTGTTTGTGAACAGGCATCTGTGAGACCTCCTCAAAAATAAGTGCATATGTGTTACTACTCCTGCAAATATACAGCTATTATTACCCATTCAAAGCATGTCAGTTAAGCCCTCTGAAATTTAACATACAAGTATTGTACTCTCGCTAAGCATAACAGTTGTGCCTAGGGCAAAATGTCAGCCATTAAAATTCATAGGGTATATATGATCCATACAACAAACATAGCACACTTAACTAGGTTCAGATCCTTGGACTCTGGCCACACCTGATGTACCTATGGAAATTTGAGGGAGATGTATTTTCAGCAATGTGGCATTGTTACAGGGTAATATATGCATATATCAACATGTACAGTAGCTAATGTGATACTGCCTACATTGCTGACATTTTGAGTATGTGTGCACAACTGTGCATTAAAAATCAAACCACCCCCCTCAATACAGATACACTTGACTCCCATGCATTGGATGGAGAGGTTGAAACATTGGCTGATACAGTATTACACTGATGAACACAGGAAACTTACCTGGATGCTCCCCTGCCGTCGATGTTGTGGCACCCACCTCCACGATGTATGAGGTGATGGATGCTTGGGATCTGGTGGTTGTTCACAGTTTTGCCTGGAATTCCTCTGTGGCTGAGAGTGGTTGTTCTGCTGCAGGTCATCCACCAGTGGCAGCATGGTCCCTGCCCTGGCCACAGCAGCAGCCCTTTACCATGCAGCATTGACCATATCTGTGGCCCGATGAAGGACCTGGTTGTAGGTTCTGTTCTGTAGCCCTACATTGTTGACTGCTGTGATGAGGTCAGCCCACAGTGCTGCATGTTGGTCACAATCATGGCGAGTCCTGGACAGCAGAATGACATGATGCAGTCTGAGGCCATCCAGGATAACATTAATTTCAGCCTTTGCAAATGGTGGGTGCCTCCTATACATCCATTCTGAAAGACAACAAGAGAAAGAACACATCACAGGACCAGATACATTAATATCCACTATGTATAGACACTGCACATCCAAAGTACTCTGCACTATCCACTGCTACCTCCCATGCCATACCCTGCAGTCTATCAACACACTATGTATGTTGCTATCATCAACATAATAACAATATCGGTTATGTCTCTGTGTCCCATGACAGAGTGTGCTGTATGTCTCTATACCCATCAGTGCCATGTACTGTGCTGTGTCCCCTGTGGCAAAGTCCCACTACTATGTCATATGACTACTGTCAGACACATAGGTGTGTGTTATTACATGTATGTGGAGACAGTCCGGCAATATCACTGTGCCACAATGACAGACAGCAATGAAAACCTGCTTTAGTCTATCCTCCCTGTAGGCATCATACCTCTCCAGTACACAGATGTTTGCCAAATGTGTATGTGTACCTGATGTATGTGGTTCTTTTGGCAGACACCTGTGGATGTCTGGCAGGAGGTTGGCCAATAATTAATGGTTGTTCCCGGAATATGGTGGCTCTGGCTGTCACACACCATAACCCTCTGAAAACAGTTATACTACAGTAATATCTGTCACTCTATTCATACTCTTACTTTGTATGACCAATATATACACTCTGTTGCTGAGGTTTGGCCTGTATTCCCCCCCGTAATACTGGCAATGGCTTGACTTCCTGCTGTATGGGGTTGCCAGGTATGTCAGCCATAGCTATCAAGCAATGAAATACAAATATCGACTGAGCTGTGACCAAACCAGAGTACATCAGGGACAGTCATGGACACCTTTACATTGTCTGAGCTATGCCTGTTGGACATTCACAGACTGAGAGGTGCTGAATGATAGTACATCATGTTATATAACATTTCTAATTGTAGGATACCTCCTACCTGATTGATTGTTTTTTGTAGCTCGCTAGCCTCCTCTAGTGGGGCAGGAGGTACTACCCTGGTCTACTTGGTCCCCCCTCCCCCTTGAACACATGCTGAGCCTCCCCTTTTCTTACCTTACCTGTCCCTATATGTAATAGCCTGCTCACGTGACACTATTTTTAAAATCCACCTTATCCTGCTCAGATGCCTTTGCTGCCCCTACGCTCAAGTGTGCCTGTCCGTATGGTACTGTACTGTTGTTATTTTTCATTATTGTTTCTGTTTTAATGCATTAACTTTGCAGAACATGTGCATATGGTTTTCTGTGCACTCACTGCACATTTCTGAAGCCCGCAAGTGAAAATTGCACACTTTAACTGATGTTACTGCTCTGTTTTATTTTTTAACTGCCACACAATCTCAGTAGTACATATTTGCATATTATTTGCTGTATTTACCCGCTCTGAAGATAACACACGTAAGGGATTTTAAGCCTACACCACTATGACTTTATATATGCCTAGGGGATGGTTAGTCTTAGACTAATTGTGAATTAATGACTACCATAGAAGATGGTAGAGTCCTTTGTTTCTAGCTCGATTTATAGGGTGAGATCTATCCATAAGCTGTAATATCATAAATATGGCTATATCATAGCGCTTTTCTTAATATGCTCACTGCATCAACAATGCACTCCAAGTTATAAATAGCAAGGGTTGATGCTTGCTTTCCATAATAATTTGGTTGTAATGTTAATTGCTTAGTTATGCCTAATGTAAAACCACTCTATTACACTATTGATACGGGGTATTTGTCTGTGCTAGGTAGTCGCAATGAACGCTGTTGATTTCATGAGTATTTTTTATTGCCCGAAAGGAATTTTACAGTGCTAGCCTCATTTTTTTGTTCCATAAGTCAAACTCTTAACTGATTTAAAGATATTAAATTAGCTTCTTGCTTTGTTCGATAAGTTACCTATTAATTGATTTAGAGGTACAAAATTAGCCTTTTGCTTTCTCCATACGTTAAATTATTAACTGTTTAGAGATATTACATTAGCATTTTGCTTTCCATCCTGCACTCTAGAGTCTGTACTGTTTATCCTTTCCCTCACCATAGAACTTTTCCCCCTTTAATCTCTCTCCGCTCACCCTATGCCTCCAGCCACAACTATCTCCTCAGCTCTGTCCTTATTAACCTGCTACTCTCTCTTGGTATCAACAGTCCATTGTTATTTTCTTGTTATTTACTGGAGTTTTTGTCCTGTTTTACAACTTGAATTACACTGCTTCTAAGCAAGCTATCCACCTACCGTACAGAAAACTCCTCCATTTTTTGGATTGCAAAAGTCATCCTGACCCCCCCCCCCCATCTAAGTGAAAATACAAGACACTCATTTGCCTGCAGTGTAGGTGTTTGCATTACATCTTTCAGCTGTTATACTAAGAATTGTTAATGCTGCATTGTTCACTGTAAGAGCTAGCACACTCACAGACTGTCCGCACCAAGGACGTCTCCTTCCCCATAGTCTTTTTTTTTCTGTACCCACTGCTGCTGCTGCTCTTCTCTAAAACCACCAGATGGCAGCATATGCCTACCCAAATACACTGTATACTGCTTCCTTCTTCTATTAACTTAGCCACATTCTATCGCTCTTACATTAAGGAATTCCCTCCTTGCATAAAATACAGCCACTTTCCATCCCTCTTACAGAAAGCGATTCCCTGCTTTTATCTTTATTTTTAGTTTCCATTAAACATAGCTATATCCTTCTCCTTTTTTACATAAACAGTATGTCTTATAACTACTGACTCACCATCCTAAGAACAAGTTAGTTCTAACCTTACAAACTGTTATACCCACCTTAGGGGACTGGAATCTCCTCCAACAGTCCTCCTATTCTGCATATAGAGTAACTTGTTCTCCTGGAAGAACACCACCAGCCTACATGCTATAACATTTCTAATTGTAGGATACCGCCTACCTGATTGATTGTTTTGTGTAGCTCTCTAGCCTCCTCTAGTGGGGGCAAACCCACTCGGGCTCACTCTGCTCCCCTACCCTACCCATTGCTTTTATATCTAACCTTACCACATCCTTTCTCACACCTCCACCTCCTGACTCCACCCAAATCACTCCTATATTCAGCCTACCTATAGCCCTCTTTATTATTACCTCTCACACCACCCCTCTTTTCCTTCTTACTAGCTATATTACCTCCCACACTATTCTCCAGCCACCCTAGACACCTAACCATACTCCCTCCTTTTCCACCTCCTCTCTTTACAAATAGCTACTATTTTTCCACTACACTACCATTTCAGACCACCTCTTCCTACCAGCATACATGTTGCATTACCTCTAACCCCCACAACTCAAACTATACACTCAGCCCCCACATACACTCATTTATATTCATTCTAGCCCCTCACTGTTAACATTACCCAGCCATGTCTCTTGTACTCAACATCTTTCTCCTTATACTCACCCTCCACCTCTCTCTCCTTCTAATACTATCATCATTTCACACAACTCATCTCCCTCCCTTAACCTCACCTACCACATATATCCATTTCCACACCCTCACAAGCTATTCTGCTATCTCCTCTAGTCTGTATCAAACTGATCTCATTCTACAAAAGAAAATAATCCTGCTCTCCACACATCATAACATTTTTTTATCACCACAGCCTCACGTACCTCAACAAAACAAAAAAGAAGTCCCTCCTAGGTAACTTCTTAACTCTTTGTAACTTGGCTCTCTGTGGTAATATACACCCCAACCCTGGCCTTCTTCCCCTTCTCATAATCCTCACCACTCCACAATAAACCTAAAATGTATCACTGTTAATCTTCAGAGTATTAAGAATAAAATTCCCCACCTGCATGTATGGCTGAGTCAACACAAGCCAGACTTCACTGCCATCACTGAGACTTGGCTCAAGCCATACATCCAAGATTCTGAAATTCTACCCCCAAACTACTCCTGTCTTAGGAATTACAGACTCCATAAGAAAGGTGGAGGTTTCGCCTTATTATTCCCAAACACCTACACAGTCATTCCATACTCTAATCCAGTTCCCCCTTTTTCATCTGCTGAAGTACTATTCACATTTTTCAAACTTAACAACCACAAAAGCCTTTGCATCATAGTAATATACATTCTCCCAGGAAACAATAGTTCTATTCTAGAAGATGATTGAGGTAGTAAACTAAAAAGGATCAGAATATAAGTAGGAGGGGTTGGGGGGCTTGGGGTGGCTTACCCTTACAAAAACATTGTTTGTAGTGTATGCCCCAAAGTTATGTCTCAGAGCATGTGCAAATTAGTTTCAATTTCTTTTTTAATATTTGATCGTTGTGCATCAACATTACAAATGTCGACTTTTAGCAACTTGGATATTTTTTATACATTGAGATTTGTAATTGAGTGTGTGTGTGTGTGTGTGTGTGTGTGTGTGTGTGTGTGTGTGTGTGTGTGTGTGTGTGTGTGTGTGTGTGTGTGTGTGTGTGTGCGTGTGTGCGTGTGTGTCTGTGTGTGTGTTTCAGCATAAGTTTTGCTAAGGGACTATGATATCTCTGTTGTGACAAGGTAGTTATTGCTAAAGTATCCCTTATTAAAAAGGCTGGTTTACCATTGTAATCTGGAAAATCATTATCCTGAGACCATAATATTGAAAGACCAAAATGCTGAAGATCACAATATCAAACTTCTGGACATGTCCCCCTGCAGGAGCCATGTTAGGACTCATTCTTAGGTTCATACTGGTAGGAAGATTTGTTATTTGAGATTTTTAGATATTGTGGTATTCAGCATTTTGGTCTATCGATACTTTGGTCTCACATTTATGATTTTCATTATTTTGGGCTTTGTGATTGCGGTAGTAAACCAAAAAGGATCAGAATAAAAATCACCTAATTACTCATTTAGTGTTGCTGATTTAAATTCATGTTTGGACTGTAAACATGATGTTTCTACAGATGTTCTATATTTTTGTAAATGGGCCACAGGGACACTTCATAATGCATGCGTATTGCAAGGCTTACTCTGTAGTTCAGGCTGATATTTGAAGCACCTTTGTATGTTTGGCATTTTCTGTTCTTGCTAACTGCCAATTTTCACCTCAAGAGCAGAAACATTCTTGATGTGAATTTCTTGACCTTCATGTCTTAAATGTATAATAATGCTAGTTTTAATGGAAGACCAAGCATAATAGTGTGTGTGTGCGTGTGTGTGTGTGTGTGTGTGTGTGTGTGTGTGTGTGTGTGTGTGTGTGTGTGTGTGTGTGTGTGTGTTTGTGGTGTGCGTGTGTGTGCATGTGCGTGCGTGCGTGTCTGTGTGTTTGAGGTGTGCGTGCATGTGTGTGCGTGTGTGCGTGTGTGTGTGTGTGTGTGTGTGTGTGTGTGTGTGTGTGTGTGTGTGTGTGTGTGTTAGATAACAGCCTAGTGGTTTCTGCATAATCTGTTGTTTATACAACCCATGATAAACCACAGGTTTAGATCTCTAACGTTTTGTGATACTATCAGATGCATTACAGCACATATATTGACCCCTCTTTCACAGCTAACATGATGACAGTAGTACTATAACTGTCTTCTGTTCATGATCTTCTCTTGTCCTAAGCGGGAAGAGTCTGCGGCTTTTAATGATGCTATATGAATGCAAGCTACTCATGGCAGTGCAGTCCAAACCCTACATAATAGGGATAGCCCTAATGATCTGCAATGTTGTAGGTCATATTTAGGGTTCTAAGGATTGCTTTAGTAATATGCGTTATACTGGCAGTGAAAATGATTGGATAGCTGAGATAGCTGGATACTTTCCTTTGCAGAGACCTCGTTCATTCTGTATGCTCACCTCTGAATACTGTTCAAAAGGTCGCAATCACAGTAGTCTTACAATGTCCTCAATTTGGGACACTCCCCTGTCCAAGCGATGTACTAAACTGTGATTCATCCTTGTCTGATTTATCAGTAATCCTCTGGTCACAGCTGAACTTTTGTCAAGCTTGCTATGTAGCCCCATAGCAAGTAACACTTACAACCCTGAATGCAGTTGGACAGCCCCATTGACTCTGTACATGCTCTTTGACACCCAGATTCTTGGCCATTCATGTCACTTGGATGTTTAAGCTCAACTGCCTCCCCTCTCACATACACACCTTTCCTAGCCCTCCTTTAATCTTAATCTTTGTGGTGTTTCCTATCCATGATGGCCACACCCAAGCAAAGCAAAACAGTCAGCTTAGTTGCAAAACTGTTCATTGCAATATCACAACAGACTTTGTCTCCTGCTTTTAATCCTTTGAGTTAATATCGGTCAGTGAGCTTAGTATAACATAAGTACTATGTGGATGTCTCTATCCTTAAGCATACCAAATCAGGAACTCTCTTCTGTCATAATCTATACTGCTCGTTAAAACATGCCGTTGTCCATTATAGTATGGTACCATAAATATGTATTACCAAATAACAATATTTCCTCCACTAGGCCCCTAAAACATAATCTTAGACAAAGATGTAGGCCTTTTTATGATATATACTTCACCTCCCAACACATTACATTACTACTGTCAGCTGACACTGGCCCACACCCTGGGCATCAGAATAAATGTATATCTACTGACTAAGTGCTGATTTTACTGAACTCTAAAGTATCAAAATGTCCCAAATTAACGCATATGAAACAAATCTGAGATACTGGATAATAAGTTCTTCCTCTGTCCTCTTGAACTCTTTAATTAAATGTCTGTATTCAATCTTTATATTAGAATTTATATTAGAATTGTGTGTTATGTGGTTAGTCATGTGACACACTGTTGCTTTAAGGGTATGTGCTTTTTCCTATTTCCTCTTTGGAACAAAAATGCAAAACTGGATTACATTTTGTCTCCTTTTGAAACTTGTATTTGCAGTTTTATTTTTAATCCTGTCAACTTTGCAATTTCTGAAGCACGGGTAAAACAAGAAGGTAAAGATGAGCCACTGGTGAAATAACATTTAGTAGTATAATGCACATATTCCACTCACACCACAGAGAGAGACGAGCCGTTGGTGATTAATAAACAAATCAGCAAGCCAGAATTATTTACAGTAATGTGTATATAGTAACTCCCAGCAGCAATCCATCCCTAGCAGATGAATATTTGCACTGATTAAATACAAATAATCGATCTAATCTTTATAGCTGTAGACCTAAATATAAATTACAAATTATAGAGGTGAGATGAGCTTTCTCATCCTCATCTTCAGTTTTATTGCCTTTTTCACATTTTCTCTTTAGCGGCCCACAAGGATGCAAAAACACTGGTACAAAAACACCCTTGATTGTGCTATGCTGTGTTCCACTCATAACATTGTATTATGCGAGGTCATGACTTGCTCTATTGATTATCTTGCAGTGTCAGGGGCTCAACAGGTAGCACAGCCATCTTTGGTGTGGAAGGCTGTGAGTTTAATTCCCACATCAGGTAGATCAATTATTGACATTCCAGTGCTGCACTCCTAATTGTTTTATCCTTTGGATGAAACATTAAAGCAAGGTCCCATGTGCCAGAGTTGGTGGCAGATGAGAGGGATGTTTAAGATCCCACACCACCAATCAGAAAGAGTAGGGGTCCTTTATTTAACATAACATGAAAACATTATTTACATATTTAAAAAAATGCACATATTTACAAGTATATATATATATAAATATATATATATATATATATATATATATATATATATATATATATATATATATATATATATATATATATATATATATCACACACACACACACACACACACACACACACACACTTCTATTTTTTCAGTATTTTATCATTAATATCCTCATTGTTATTCTTCCATACCCATAATCTAATTTTTCGCAATATATTTGCCAAAATCCATTTCTCATTAAACAAAGTTTAATTTAATACTTCATTCCAAATAATTAATATTACAGAAAGAAAATTCTTATCTACTCTTGTCACATATTTTTCTTCTTGTTCTTAAATTTTCATACATAATTATATTCATATCTACATTGTTTATATAATCAATATTCACACATTCTTTCAAGAGTTTCACCAGTCTTATATTACCAGAAAACCTGCTCTGTTGTCTCTTCTTCATCATATCTTTCAACTTTCTTTTTATGTGGTTTATTACAGTTTGCTTGTAACTTATTTATTACCATTCTCCGAAGGAAATTTTGATGATCAACTATTTTGGAACAACACTTTTTCTTCACTTATAGGCATTAATCACTTCTTCTGATAAATTTCCCAATAAATTTACAAAATAATAGCGCTTTATCAAATTGTTATACCACATCCTTCTATCTTTTTCTGTAGCATTCAGTTAAATTTCCATGTTAGTATTTTTGATCATTTTAATTTATTAATTTACATATTCTTTTTCTCTTTTTCATACTGTCATCATCTCCCAGAAGTTTTTATACTGATATTTAAACATTCTAATTATTAATTTCTCATTGCATTCCTTTAGCAATACGGTTAAAGAAGCAGAATATTCAACTGGATTTAGTAATGCCAATTCCTCTTCATCTTCACTCACACACAGCACATATCTTTTCACTGGATTTAATTTTGAACCCTCCCCCCATGTGAAAGAAAACAGCAGTTGCACATTTTTTTCATATTTTTCTGAGATCACATAAACATTTGACATATATGTTATTTTTCCCATTAATACAGAATTCATCAGATAAACCTTTTTCCGGAATGCTAATGTATACGTCCTCCACAGAACACATTTTCTTTCATTTCTTTTATTAAACCTGCAAATGAATCATAACTACATAATTTTCCCAAATTGTGTCCCTGGCAAAGATACTTTAATGAATAAACCCTAGAAAGACAGGTCATTCATTGAAAAATACACACCCCCAATTTTTACCACATCACCCAAACTCTTACTTTTATCTTTATTTATGGTCATTCCATTTAGTTTAAGCATCCATTCGATAAACCAACATTTTCACATATACATTTTCTTCCTAGCAACAACTATAGTATCTGTATGTGTCAGAAAACTACTAGAATCACCACTTCCTTTTGCATTACATATCTAACATCTTTCATTTTATAAACTACTTATCAATATCCCACTCATGGGATATCCTTGTCTTATACTACACTTCATGCACATTTCTTTACTCAGCTACCCATTCACTAAAACTCTCACCCTGTTGTTTTGATACAGTGATAGTCGCAATCTTCTAATTCTATTACTAATTCCATACTTCTCCACAACATCCCACACAGCATCATGTCCTACTATATCAAATGCTTTGCTGATATTACCTACCATAAATTTCACATCCTCTCTTTTACTTTTAATATCATCCAAAATTTTTATCCCTTCCCTCTTATACCATATACACTTTCTTCCATAATATCCCACATCCTTTCATTCCATTTTCTTGTGTATTATGCTCATAAAATGTTATAATCTCTACTGTTTAGGGTGATGGATCTTCAATTTTTTTAATTCATTCATATCATATTTCTTCCATATAAATTTTAATATCCCACTGCATAACTCTTTACAAACAAATCCTTCCTTCAACCATTCATTCAGTACATATACAAAATATTCTGTTTGCCAATCAATTAATGAATTAATTACTTATACTTTCCAACCCTATACCATCTAGGCCTGATACTGAATTAACATTTATTTTCCTAGATACTTCATCTAATTCACTAATAGTAATTTATTTTTCAAATTCTTCCTTAACTCATTCTGGATTTTTTTCTTTACATTCCATTCTCTCTATTTTACCTTCATAGGTTCACAGGCTGGTACTAGGCTATCAGCCCTAGGGCCTGTACAAGCCTAGCCATAACAATTCCCTGATTATTTCTCCCCACAATATTTAATTCCCAGGACCCCTGTCTAGCAGGGTGACTGATGTGAGCCCCGGGGTGAATTTCCTATCTCCCATCCAATCATCAAGGTTCCGTTTGAAGAGGGCCAAAAATATGCTCTGCTTGACATGTATGGGCAGACTATTCTAGAGTCTGGGGAGTCTCTGGGTCATTAACCTATCCCTCTAGCATGTTTTGTTCATTGTGATGACAAGGTTTAGATCCCTGGAGCATATGGCTCTGAGGGATTGGGATTTCTTTAAGTGTAGCATGTCCAACAGCTCTGGGTTTGACATGGCCTTGTATGTTAAGCAGAGATCGACTCTGAGTAGATGATATGTGACAGAGTATAGCTGGAGGTTTTTTAGATGATCAGCACAGGGCATCTGCTTTAGGCCTGTGATTCTTTTAGTGAGGTATTTATGTGGCCTTTGCAGTTGTTGCAGATGTCTTGAGAGGTACATACCAAATGGGGCATTGTGTTCTATAATGGGTCAAATGAGGGATAAGAACAGTGGAACAATGACCTCCTTTTCTCTGGTTGTAAACTCCTTAGTGATGAGGTGTGCCACATAGAAGGATTTCCTGACTGTTGTGGTGATGTGGATATCGAAGATGAGATCACTGTCCACCTGTGTCCCTAAGTCTCTTATCACACTTTCAGTGTTTAGTGTACTGCCACCTATGTGGTAATTCAGGGGTACATGTTTTTTCCCAAAGGGGATAACTATACATTTCTTGGCATTGAGCATGAGCCCATGGCTCTGGCATCATGCATCTGTTTCTGTAAGGCCCTTTTGTAAAGTAGACACATAATTTGGGGATTCAATAATGGCTCCCAGTTTTCAGTCATCTGTGAACTTTGTTAGCCAGAGTCCTTTATTGTTGGCCTGTACTTCAGAGAAGTAGATGCCAAACAAGAGCGGTCCCGGGACTGAACCCTGATGTACTCCACTTGTCACTTGTCTGGAGCTGGATTTGGAATCAGCTACTTTTACAGTGTGGGTTCTGTCAGTAAGCCAGTTGCCAACCCATTGAGTGATGTAGGGACTAATACCCAGCTTAGTAAGTTTATCTATGATTTCAGAGTGGGGGATGGTATTGATGGCCTTGGCGATGTCCGGCTGTTGTACACATATTTTCCACATGCTATATTAAAGAAAACAAAAACTTAGCAAGACCACCATGGCTTCCAGTATGATAAAAGTTCCAGTTTAATGGATAGGACAAGCGCTTTCATGTAGACACCCTATGCTTCATCAGATCCACTGTATTAAAATAATCATAATTTGCTCATGCTCTTTTTATCTCTCATTTTACACTTTTCTTCTCCCTAATTACGTGAATATACACCTTTACTATTGTACCCAAATAGGCAGATACCTCCTCCCTTCTCCCCTGTAAATAATATCTCTGCCTAAACAGTAATGCCTTATATTTTTATTGATTTATTTTACATATTTTTTCCATATCACAATACTCTCTTGTATTATTCTTTAAATTCTCTAATACATTTATATACATCCCCCCATACTTCACTTTCTCTTCCTTTCTTACATCATTTTGCCAATGAAAAAACAAATTTAATACTTCTATTTAAATTTAGTTCAGACTAGTTTTTAAAGTTGTCCTCCCTGGTTATATGATCCTTCCATAATTCAATCATGCTTTTTATGCTCTTTCCTATTTTAATATATCCGCTTTCTTCCATCACCTCTATCCATATTGCTAAATGGTCTGAAAAACCTGTCACAACTGTATCTCCATCTGCTAGCTCTATGCCTTCTGATAAAATTATCAATTTCAGATCCATATGCCTCTTCTATAAGTCAAATGACTTCTGTTCTACACAGCTAATTTACCACATTATTATCACTTACTGGGTTTTTCTTGCCTTTCCCTTTCTTTTTGTATTTTGCCCAAATCAGAACTAAAGTCAACTGCAATTATAATCTTCATGTTAACAACCACATAGTCTAATATTTGTTGAAGTGATTCTCTCTTTCCTTGCTAGTTATATATGAACACAATGCTATAATTCTGTGAACATATTCTCTCTACCTCACATCCACAACTGTTAACCTTCTCATCCTTACCAATGTTACATTTAGTATTTTCAAATTTCTCATAACAAAGACGAAAAACAAAAACTCCGAACCAAGGAATGAGGAACTGACACTCAGTCTATTTTTTAATGTTACTTTGTTGTTAATTGGTTTGAACACTTCATTGGTTGTATGCATCACATGACAGGTGTGGCAACAGTATTTAATTATATTGTTTGTACTTTTTAAGCAGTTCTGAAGAAGTCTTGTGAGTGAAACAAAAGCCCTTGATTGCTGACTTTTTACCAATAAATAGTGGTCTTTTGGGTGTCAATTCCTCATTCATTGGTTCTCTGTATTTTTCAAATTTCTGTTACACAACACAGCCATTCCAAAATAACATTCACTTCTTAAATTCCAGATTATATTTCCACCCTCAATTTTTTTCTGTTTGCTGTCTTGTTTCTCTTGCCAGGAATCTTACATAATCTAATAGAATAACATCCACACCACATTTAGCACACCATTCCACTATTCCTATCCTTATTGCAGTTTTAATAATGCTATTCACATTTACAGAACTTACTCCAGAATTGTTGCTTTTCCTTTTTTTTAAGTTTACAGTAAATATTTTTAAATTTTATTTTTTATATTTTTACTCTTTCACCAGTTGAATATTCTTCTTGGGTTTATCTCCACATAATCCTTGATCTTCAAAGTCAGATTTTTCACTGGCCTTAACTTCAAAAAATTAGTATCAATTTCTTCTCCTGTCCCCTCTTCCTGCATGCACTGTTTCCTTATTTTCCCCTCCATATTTTTTCCTTCTTCTACAGTTCTTTCTGCACCTCTCCTCCAGTCCCTTGTTGTCCTTCCCCGTGTATGTTTTCTTCCCTTAACCCTTCTTTTTTCATTCATCCAAAAATGTCCCTTTTTTACACAACCTGCATTCAGGCACACATCTTCTTGCTGTATGTTCATTCTCCCCACATTGATTATGTTGTACCTTGTTACAATCACTAATTAAGTGAGAAAATTCTTCATAAAAAAACATGATTAAGGCTGGACAGCATATCTTAATGTCACACTATAACCAGACACAAAAATAATACTTGGCAAGTGTTTCACCATATTTTTTCTTCACATTTGAAAACAGCTTTCAACCCCGACTATCCATTCCATATGTTTCTCTCACCTCAAAATTTTTTACAGTATTACCTATAGTTTCATAAAGACCCTGCATGCATCATTTAACCTGTTCTTCTTCCAGTTCATCAGTTCTAAACTTAAAGTAACTTTTTAAACATTTAAGTTAGTACCAGAAAACAAATAATTGTTTCATAGATAAATGTCCTTATTTTAGTTCCAGAGTTCCAGAAATGTCATCATCAGTCCATCAGTTTCAGATGCTAAGTCATAAAATGTCTCTGTCCCAATATATATAAAAGACCATATTTCTTGATCTTTAAAAGCCAGAAATGTTACCAAATTGTTCAATAGATACTATTTATTATCCTATTACTGTGTCATGTTTTGTTCTTATTCTCACAGTTGAGTTTCTGTACTTTTTAAAAACAGTTGTACTTACAGTTTGTTGCTAATCTCCTTTTTCCCTGCTGTCACTGTTGCTTATGGTTTATTTAATGCATTATTTGCTGCTGTAGTACCAGACACTGTCTCAGTTTTTTGATATTCTCCTATTTTACATTCTGCCACTGCTACATAAGCTTTAACGGTTGTATTCTCTGCTGCCATATAACCTGGTTCCTTTTCCACACTAAAGTTATCTTCCATCTTACCCCATGAAACAGTGGAACTGTCACCTGGATCATTCTGCTCAATTTTTAACAGAACATCATCTGCAAGCCTTTGTGATGTGATACCAGTTTTAATTTTGACGCCTAACAGACTTGCCTACTTCCTTCTCCATTGAAACAGCTAAAACCTGCTCAGTTGTAACACCCATCAAACAACTTTTTTCCAAATTCTCACTTTTCATCGCTGAGCTCTCCATAGCTTTTCTCTCCTCCTCCATGCTGCTTCTTCCCTTAGGCATCTTCCTTGCTGTTGTTGGAGCCTTCTGGTGCCATCTAGCAATTCCAAATATAGAAAAGGTTTCATAATGCCCAGGCCAAAATTCCTCTATTAGTATAAATACCACCATGGGTCTCCCCTGAAAAGAGGTTACTAGGCTAGCAGGTCTAAACCGATCAACAAAGGACTACATAAATAAAAATCTTTCTTGAAGTATAGTATAGTGTCGCTATAAGATACATAACTTAGCTCAATCCTGCCTATCTGAAGGCATGAAATATGACAGTGATGAGGTCATTAAAGTCCAATAATTAGATGGCTGTTCTCTTCCTTGATTATAACTGGATTTTGCAGTTTCATATTCGAAATTTATCTCTCTCTCTCTTGATAGCATGGAAACCTCTTCATTTAGGCAAATTGATTCTACAAATCTTTCCTATGTTGGTCCAAAAAATAAAACCATGTCAAAAACCAGAATCCCTTTTGGCTAGTTTATTGGGCATTAAAGGCTAGTCTGATTCAATTCAAATTCTTAGAAGCACATTGTCAAGCAAAAAGGCTGTGACTTTTAGTTGAAAGGTATTTTCTTAACTTTAACAGTATCTCCTTGCCAATAACCCCATAAAATTATGGAATAACCTCATCCATATTCCCTATGCTCAGCACAACACTAATGCATTTCCTTTACCTTATCTATACTGCAACTGATAATTTGTCTAAATTATGGTTCCACAGCTCTATCAAAAACCTTCAAGAACTATGTTAAAATCTTTTAAAACCACATCTGTTAATATTTCAGTCACACTTATTATTCAGATAGTAACAGACATCAGTGCTTTGAAATATATAAGGATATTTAAGCAGATATTATCTTCCATAATAAGCATCATTACTAAAGAAGCGCATCATGATTTTTAAGCAGGGATTATCTTCCATAATAAATCTCATTCCTAAATTTCTATAAATTGATGTAAGGCCAATTCATACCCTGCACTATATTAGTCAACTGTCTATAATTGCAGAAAAAAAGTTTAGCAATATGGAGGCATGCATTTATTAAATTTATCCACAATGGTTGCCCTTCTATGATGGTGAACATTTATTGTTCCAGAAGGAAATCTGAGGAGTCCAAGTCTAATTTGTAAAACAATTTCCTTCAGTTCTCATCAAAAGGAGTCAGAATACTGAATAGACCCTTTCCTTCCTATCTAATACCTTTTTCCACATTGGATCAAGTTAAAGGAAATTTAATGTAAAATATACAGACAACTAAAAAGGTGAAGGTAGCACTTTTCAGAACCCATAACCTAAACAGAAAACTAAGCTGTCTAGAGGCTTTTCTTGCCTTTGATGGAACTGGTGTACGTGCTGTGACAACAATACTTGATTACAAATATTTCCACTCATTCTGGCCCACCAATGAAAAAGATTGCATATCCATTTTTGTAAGTTAGTGCTTCAAACATAGGCTTATAGAAACACATTTGTGCAGGGTATACCTCACATCCAGGTAACAATAAACATTGCAAACCCCTCGATAAACTTATCACTCTGTCCATAATGGAAAATACTTTTCTATTCAATGACCTGAATCATACTCCATTGACTGGGAAAATAATTTCTCAACCAGTAACTGGGTACAAAAGAACACACACAAAAAAACACCCCCCACTAAAAAAAAAAAAAACAAGATTTCATTAGCAAGCAAATTTAAAAAAAATTAAAAATTCCAGCAAAAGGAAAAAACACATTAGATACAATCTTGACATTAGCTGTGCTAATCTAATTATTTCCACACCCCCCTTTTCACTCTGACCACAGTGCTATGAAGTTCATCATATATAGTAAACATAGCATATTAAACTGATACCATCTTTAAAGATTTTTCCAATGGCAATTAGAATGCCATGAAGAGTCACCAATCAGCTGGGGCTATATATTATGCTGAGCCCATTCTAACATATCTGTGGAAAAAAAGGCCCTCTACAACTCTTTAAATTGCTGAATGATAAATTCATCCAGATGAGACATATGAAAAATTCTAGTGTAAATCTAAATGGTGGAGTTACAAAATCAGAAAAGTATTTAGCAAACTGAAAACATACAAAATCCATCAGATTTTACCCAACATTGTTAAACAAGGCTAAGGTCATCTCCCTCCATAAGGAACTCACTAATCTAGCCAGAAGAAGCAACCTCAGGTAAAATATGACATCAGGATGGGTGACAATGATAAGGCATTTTCCAACCACAGCCAAAAAGTGAAGGGAAGGAAATTAAAACATAGTGTGTTAGAACAAAATGGAACCACCAAAACAGAGACAACAGACATAGCAAATATACTTACATACACATATAGAGTAAATTTCAGACCTCAAAAGAAGTCCCTATCAGTCTTCCTCTCTTTAACACAACCCACTTAAATTACATCTGTAATGCCTACACCTACCATCAGGAAAGTGTAAAATACTAGTTCACAAATGGGTGAGAAGCCTAATTTGTTCAAACAAATATAGCATTGCTTACTCCCTGTGTTCATTCTTAATAGAGCATTAAAGCTGTTTTTTTTCCAGAATATCTGGAGGAAAGCTATTGTTGTCTCAGTCCTCAAGGGATTCCCTTCCTCAGCTTTCAATAATTACAGACCAATCTGCCACATATCCTATTATGTATGGTTATAAGGAGAATTACCATATAACTTATTCAGAAAGACATAGTGAATCTTTTTCCTTGTGAACTGAACCAGTAGGTCTTGTCTGCTTAACCTCTGAAATTTGTTGACTGTTTGACCACTGCTCTAGACGAAGCTTTATACTGAGATCTGAAAGTAAAACAAGCCATAATAACTTGGCTCCGCAATTGTATATATCGTTATACCCAACAGTAAGAATAGGAAGCCTCTTATCCTCTGTACATAGGGTATAGAGGACTCATCATCAACCTTCTTTTTCCCATTTTCTACATGTGGGTGGGGTGTCATGTCAGCTGTCATCATTCTCTTTCATGGTTCAATGTGACTCTCCTACCTTCTTCAACAGTCATGCTTAACTGTCACAGGTCTTCCTCACACAATCCATCCACCTCATTGCTGGATGCCCTTGTTTCCTCCTGCCTTCTTCCTGTCTGTCCCAAGCCTTCTTCACCAGATTGTCTTCTGATTACATGTGCACAAACCACTGTAATTGGTTCTCTTTGACATTCTCTGAAATTGTAGCTACTTTGGCTTCTCCACTGATGTCCTCATTTCTTCCTGTGTCCCACAGTGGCATCCTATCACCCATCTCAGGCACTTCATCTCTATCACCTTTAGCTTCCTCAGCTGATCTGTCTTTACTGCCCAGGTTTCTGTGTCATACAGTAGTACTGGTTTCACCACTGTTTGTACACCTGACTTTTGAGTTTCTTTGGCATTCTTCTGTCATATACTTCCCTGACAATCTGTGCCAGGTGGCAACAGCCACTCTGATTCTATCTTTGACCTCCTCATTCAGACTTCCCTTCTCCTCAACCATTCCTCCCAGATACTTAAAGCTGTTAACCGGTTCCACTAATTTCCCTTCTATCTCACTGCAAACATTGATTCAATTGTGCTGCATCCCGATCTAAGCCCAAACTGCTCATCTCTCATCTTACTTTTTACTACGCTATGTATTCTTTTACCAATGGCACTCTCCTGAACTTTCATGCAGTTTGACAAGAACTTGATACCAGTAGAGACCAGTTGTTATAATGGTTAAGGTCTTTGCCTCCAATGAACAAGATTGAGGGTTTGATCATGTCTGATGTATGTATAGAGTTTGCCTGCTCTCTCTTTGTCACTGTGTGGCTCATCCCAACTCCCAAAAACATGCTGAGTATTTCCACCTCAAATTCCCCCAAGAATGGAGATGTGCACAGTAGCATATACTCTAGATGCTGCTCTACAGGGGGATGTGAAAAGTTAATTAAATGAATGAATGAATGTCACTGATTGATTAATTAATTGCAGATGTGCAGATGCCTGTGCTGAATGCTGCGTGCCTTGTAGAAAACAAAGTCTGGTTAGTGCACATAAATGTTGCAGACTATTAACCTTTTCAGCAATATATTATTATCGTTCTTGCACAGAGTACTAAAATAACTTATCTATATAACAGATGACATATACAACACTGTACAGTTTGCAGGGTTTACTGTCTTCAAGTTGCTTCTCAATACAACATGAAAGTTGTTCTCCATTAAGCAAATCTGTCATCACATCTTACATATATACATTCTTATAAAAGCAGTCTTTTGGGAACTCTCAAAGTCATTACTTTGGTATTTTCCGATGTCATACAGTCTGTTTATTAAACTTTTAGGGAGTCTTTCCTGTTTGAGAATGTTTCTGTGTGAAAGCAGTCATTTGATGATGTCATGCAGTCTGTTAATAAGTTCCTTTGTGTTCCTGTTTCAAGGTGAATTATGTGACATTTCAGTAAGTTGTTTATGCCTCCAACTTGGTTCCTTCCTTGCACCTGCATCCTTATCTGTAATCCTTGAAGCTTGCATTAAACACTGAGCATTTAGTTTATCCTTATCAGCATTTTTCTCAAGCTGTACCAACATGTTACATACAGATGAGTGCCATTTTATTTATTTATTTCATTTGTAGCTGAGAACAATTTAACCCTTTAACATATGAATGCTAGCAAACAGAAATGTATGCAGCTAACTGACTATATTATTCCTACATATATTATAGCAACAGAAGTGTATATGCATCTAACTAACAAACAGACATGCATTCATTTATAAATCTCTGAATACATATCTAACAGGATGAGTTGTGCAAACCAACCATTTGAGCATCAGCTGTGGTGCACAGCATCCTCAATATAGGAGAACATAGATCACAGACTAAGAACCATGTCACCTAGGCATTCCTAGTCATGTCAAGGTTGCTAAGACCTGGAACCCCTTACCTGTATCCATTAGGTCAATACCCTCCCTCCCATCTTTCAAAACCAATCAGAAAGAATTCTTAGCTAAAAGCTGGCTCATTTCTTGCTCACAACCAGGATAAACTATATCCCTAAATGTGTGCAAGTACGTTTTCATTCCTTATACCTCCTTACTCTCCCTTCTTCACTTATTTCCTTATTCCTATCAAATTATCTTCCCAGATTTCTCTCTAAATATACAATAATTTTGTTTTCCCTCATTTCATATTGCAATTCCTGTTGTATTAGACTAACTTACCTTTAATTTCTCCACAAACTGTCTAAAATTTCTCTAAATGTTAAATGATTGTCACATAACTTTTATCGATTCTTAACCAATGTTTTTATATTATGTCTAATTTGTTATAATTATTTAAGCTGTAAATGTTTTTGTTTCATTTTTGAAGTTTGTAAAATTATTTTTCGTAAAATGTTTTGGAATAATTTAGAGCTTTACTCCCCAGCCTCCACTGAAAATCGGCTTCTACTCAGTCAGAATTTCCCAGTAATCAAATGTAAATAAATAAATAAATGTCAGGACTAGCCACTCAATTTTGTAAAATTGGCTCTAGTCAAAGAATAAAGTCCTGTCACTAGTGGAGTCCCTCGAGGGTCTGTTCTATGATCTTGCTCTTAGTTGACTCCATTGTCTGGTTCACTAAATATGCAGATGACTGCAGATCTCAGAGTATTGTATTTAATCCTACTGATGCCACATCAGATTCAACCAGTACTTAATATTACACAAATATGGTATAGTAGGATTTCCACTGCCTGCAAACTCAAATAATGAATCACTGGGCTATTTTGCAACAAAAAAGTCTTCAAACATTACTGATGTACAAAATGGCAGTAGACAAAATTTAACAAAGTAGTAAAAGATGTTGGATTTTTCGTAGATGGTTGCTGTTCATCTGGCACCCACAAAACTACTATTGCCAGAAAAGTGTAGAATTGCTCACTTGACCAATGATGGAGTTTAGAGCCATGTCAGAGAAATAATTGCAGCAATTTACACATCACTTATTAGACCAGTTGTAGAATGTTTCACTGTATACTGCTGATTTCACTTTAACATCATGTTTAATTTGAAAGGTTGCAAGGATTCCTTACAATGGGAATCAGAGGTCTTTAAGGGTGCTCTTACTGACAGCCAGTGACTACAGCAAATCTCTCTCTTTTTGTGACACATCACCTTCTTTGACAAACACTTATACCCAATAAAAAAAAGCATTACAAGCCTCCTTACTATTTGAAACCCTTTGTTTAGAATACGCACTGGTGACCTGCATACATGACACAGCAAAAAAAAAAATATATATATATATATATATATATGTATATACATATATATATCTACATATATATATATATATATATATATATATATATATATATGGGTCTACCTGATTATGCCGAAAGCTGAGAAGAACGACAACGAGATAATCGACACCAGAAGATCGACAACAGAGAAGACCGACAGTTGAGAATCCCAATGCTGAGAACACCAACATGTTAATGTAAGTGTGTGATAGGGACGGACGTTAGGGTCAGGGTGTGGGTAAGGTAAGTGTGTGATAGTGATGGACGTTAGGGTAGGGTGTGGGTGAGGTAAGTGTGCGATAGTGACAGACATTAGGTATAGGGGCGGGTTAAGTGAGTTAGGGTTAAGGTGCGGGAAAGGTAAGTGTGCAATAGTGACAGACTTAAGGGTTAGGGGCAGATTAAGTGAGTTAGGGTTAGGGTGCGGGTAAGGTAAGTGTGTGATAGTGACGGACCTTAGGGTTAGGGTTTGGGTTAAGGTTAGTGCATATATAGTTGTGTATGTAAGGTTTAGTGTAGGTTTGTAAGGTTTTTGGTGTGCTTGTGTTGTGTGTGTGTTTTTCGGGAAAGTTATTTGTTTTGTTGATTGTCGGGATTGTAGTCTGTTGGGCATGTGAACTTTCATGTTTTTTGACTTTCGGTTTTGTCGTGTCAGTTATTTTGTTGTCGGTGTTTTGGCATGTCAGTGTTATCAGGTAGACCCATATATATATATATATATATAATACACACATATATATATATACATATATATATATATATATATATACATATATATATATATATATATATATATGTATAGATATATATATATATATATATATATATATATATATATATATCAATCATGAAATGTTGCAACTTTAGAACTCCAAAGCTTCTACTCATATTGAATAAACTCAGCCTCTCAGATAAACTTGGCCCATTAATTCATACCTTCAGAAAGAAACTTAATTACTACATAGTAATCCATAATTTCCAAAATGGAATCCATAGCATCAAAACCTCAGTCATCAGATGAGCTTAAAATTAGTCATCAAGCCTATGAATGCATAACCTTGCTATCTCCTCTGTCAATCGCCATCAAGAAATTTGTCCCGTAACAGTTTCTGAAACATCTCACTAATGTTAGTATCTTATTTAGCAAACATCATGTGTTCCAGCTTAATTATACTACTGATATGGCACATTTAAAAATGGGCATATTCATTCAATCATACCTAGTCAAGGTCAACATAGCAGACATATTGTATCTTCACTTTCAAAGGTTTTCTGCATGATCAGCTACTCAAACCTTTACATTTAACCTTTAGTTCCAATTGACATTTCTCAAACCACTTTGCAAACAGACTTCACATCATCAGATAAAAAGCCAGCCAATACACATTTATTTAACATTTGTTAACTGGGAAAGTCTGACTTGGAACAAAGCCAATTTTCAGTGACGGCCTAGGGAGAAATGCTCCAGATGTATGTATTTGTAATGTGGGATGAAACTGGAGTACCCGGAGGAAACCAACACGAATGCAAGGAGGACATGCAAACTCCACACAGAAGGCACCCCAGCTGAGAATCGAACCAGAGAACCTCTTACGGTAAGACAACAATGCTACTGCTGCACCACTGCACCATCCTACATGCCACATGGTTTTATAGATTCATAGATTTTTACTAGGCTAGCAACCTTGGGGGGGGCTTTCTAAGCCTAGCCAGGTTTTCTCAAACGAATAGTGATGATGTCTTGTATCCAAATACAGCACTGAGAGACAGGTATTTATAAGGTACCTCTATCCATAAGGGACCTGGGTGCCAGGCCTGATGTAAATTTCCTATTTCTCATCCACTGGTCTAGGTTTTGCTTAAACTGGCAATAGACAAACTCAGCTTCACATAGATGGGAAGCCTGTTCCATAAACAAACTCAGCTTCACATAGATGGGAAACCTGTTCCATAGGACGGGCTGTGTCTGGTTCACATATCTTTTTCTCCAGTATGTTCTGTTTAAGTCATAGACAAAATTCAGGTCCCTAGACCTTGTATTTCGTGTACTGTTTGACTTACAAATATGCAGGAAAATCATAATTCAAGCATAGATCATCCCTCAGCAACCTGTAGCAGACTGAGTAGAGGGCTTTAAAGCACTATGCACAAGGCAGGTCTGCTACACCTTGCATTATTTTTGTAAGGCACCATTGAGGTTGCTCTAGTTTCTGCATATGCCTGATCAGGTACATTCTGAAGGGAGCACTGTACTCTATGATTGGTCTGATAAGGGCAGATTACAGTGGGATAATGACTTCTTTGGACCTAGATGCCTTGCCCTTACTGATAATTTGTTCAGCATAAAAAGATTTACTCTCCACTGTAACCACATGGTGGTCGAAGGTAAGGCTAGTGTCTTCAAGTGTACCCAGATACCTGACCACTGGGTTGACTCTTACGAGTGTATTATCAATGTGGTATTTAGCTGGGATGGCTGACTCCCAAAGGGTACAATAATGAATTTCTTAGCATTAAGCTTAAGACCATGGCTTTGGCTCAATTTGTTACTCAGAAATAGGCTTTCTTGAAGAATGCCAGTGTCTGCAGGTGAGTTGATGATGATAACACCCAGCTTTCAACCACCTGCAAACTTAGTCTTCAGCATTTGCTTCCATTTCAGAGTAACTGATGCCAAAAAGGAGCGGTCTCAGTACTGAGCCCTGGGGGGACTCCGCTAGTGAATGGCATCTTTGAGGAGGTGATCTCACCTATTTTAACCTCCTGGGTCCTATCAGTGAGCCAGTTGGCTATCCAGCGATATTCAGGTTCTGTTCTAAATCCATTTCTGTTCATTGGCAAATCACTGTGACTACATTAAACTTGTCCAATAAGCTGACAACTCTATCATTGCTATCCCAGCCAGTGCTATAACAACTTTCAAAGTTAATCTTCAGATCTATTTCTATATAGTCCAAAACTGACTCATTAGTTTAGGGCTACTTCTCAAGGTAAACAAGGCCAAATTGATGCTTTCTTGTTGCAATCCTCCATCATAATATTAACTGTAACACCATCAGTAATGCCCCTCAATCAGTGAAGACACATTCATTTTTCGAATAACTTGTACAGTCCCCAGTGCCACAGTCTTGCTACATTATTATGCCTTTCAATATACAGGCCTTCTGGCATTATACTCACACCCAGCAACAAGATGTGTGACTATTTCCAATCCTGTTTTACAAAACCTGCATTTGTCTGTTTCTCTGACATGTTCATTAACCTTTATAAACCAACGTGTACGTACTTCATTATTCTGGGCCGCCAATATTAACCTTTCGTATTTTTGTTTAAATTCACCTCTCCTTAACCATGACTGCATTAAATCCTGATCAACATAAGGTTGTTCTAGGAGTTTTCTGCATTTGCAACTATATGCATTTTACAGATTTCTTGCCTTTTCATCTAATCCTTCACCTTATATTCTTTCTTTTCTTTTTTGGCACATTCAGTTGCTGATTGATTTTTGTCTACTTCTGGTTTGGTTTCCATTCCCACTTGACAGCAGAGTCTATGTAATTTCATCAAATAGCCATTCATCAAACACCTATTTAGTGAAGCCGCTCTTCATTGAATGGCAAATTTGAAGTAGGTCAAACAAGTGGTTGGCCAACCTAGTGACCACAAAAAAAAAAAAAAAATAACATTTAAAACCTGTCAAGGTGGGGAGTTACACGCCCCACACCCCCCAACTAAATATATCAACTCCAAGATCACACTACAGTGGAGGATAGGGCAAATTCCAGATGGTGGCCAACTGCTGGTTTGCCCTAGTTAAAATTCGCTGTTTGATGATGAGTGGTTTCACTAAATAGGTGTTCAATGAATGTCTATTAGCTGAATAGCCATTTGACAAAATAATATAGACCCTGACACCAATATGCTTCTGCTAAACCAAGCAGGAAAGTCATCTTAGACTTGTCCTCCTCACGTTTTAAAAATATTTCTATGTTTGGATCTTGTGAGGTCAGTAAATATGTATGTAGTCTGACTGCAGATATATACAAGTAATCACATTTTGAGGAGGACCATAACTCTCAGAACAGGGAATATATAATCTTGGTATACACTGATTTTTATAAATCATTTGATAAGCAAGAAGCATTTATCTTGTTTTCCTGTCCACCTTATCCAGTACCATTTGAGCTCAATAATCAACCCAAAGAAGTAAGATAGAACTGTAAGAGCTAATTGGTTTATAGCCTGGACTTTGTTTCTAGATGTCAGATCTGGTTTCAGTATTAATTTTAGTCATCTAAAATATTCCTAAGTTTTATTCACATTTGTTTGTGTTTTATTGTTGATCCTTCATCAGCTCCTAAATACTTATACACGCCCTCTTGCTCAAGTTGTTTTATATCACATTCCTGTCCCAGAATGATGTTTTCTTTGTGCTGCAGCTTTCCTGCTTTAAAGGTTGCTTTTGCCCAATTATCAAGACCAAATGACATTCTTATATCATCTGAGAAAGTTTTGACTACTTGCAGTTGTCCGTTCAGTTCCTCATCTGATGCACTATGCAATTTTAAATCATTCAGAAAAAAGAATATGAGAGCTCTTTACACTTTGTTGTTTTCTAGGAGCCAAATTGTAACCATGACCTAATCTATTAAGGAGACAGCTTAATGGACTAAGGGCAACAGAAAAGAGCAGCAGTGGCAAAGAGTCTCCCTGGAATATCCCCCTTTGAATTTTTATCCCTGTGTTAATAATTTGTCCTTTATCATGGCTTAACTGGAAGTGGTTTGCCACTGTTCATGGTTACTGTAATGTAATCAATCAATGTAGGGTATATCTTATACATTTGTAAGCACTCTTTTATCCATGGATGCAGGATACTGTCAAATGCTTTTTTGTAGTCTATTCATGCTATACTTAGATCTTTCTCCCTTTTACAGCTCTTCATTATGATTTTATTTAACAACAAATAACCCTTTGTTCCCTATTTGTTCCACATTTACTCTATCTATTTGTAAATGCAGGAATAGATCCCCTATAAATTTGAGATATGTGCCAGAAAAAAAAATCAAAAATTAAATCAGACATTATTCTCTAACTAACATAAATGCCAAAAATGTTCTGTGGGATATTTTAGCATAAACATATTGTTTTTATTATTTTGATCCACTATTCTGTTTTATTATCACTCTGTTTAGCCTGACCTCTTTCTCTTGCTGCATTTTCATCTTAGTCTCAAACCTAATAAATAATCCCACTTGTTAACAACGCAGATGACATTTTCAGTTTCAAGTTTTAATTTTTAATGTGCAATCATATGATTCATAGGGTGTATATGATGCTATTGAATGGACTAAATAGCGAATGCAATTTAGTAGATCCGATACTGTCGAAATGGCAAAATAGCGAAGTCACGGAACATCGAATTTTTTCCCAGGGAAATAATTCAGTGGGCCATCTTCGAGACTTTGCTATTTCCTCCACTATGGTGCGATCTCGGAGTTGGTATATTTAAGTAGGGTAGTGTGGGGGGCACAACCTCCCACATGGGAGGGGGTGAAGCCCCCCACTTAAATTTGTGTTTAAGTTTATTTATTTTTTTTAACAGAGCAGCAAATTTTTTCCCAGGGAAAAAAAATTGCTGTTCCGTTTATTCGATATTTTGTTGTTTCAATATTATCGGTAGGATGAAATAGCGTTCGCTATTTACATTGTATGATAATATGATATAGACGTGATTTATAGCATAATATGTAATACTTTAGTACCTGTAATTAGGTGGCTGTACTCATGGCTGAGTGGCACTTATTTTTTTGCATTTTGTTACTTTACAAAATGCAAAAAAAACTTACTAAAAATCTTTTCCTAAATATTCAGTGCTTTACTTTATTTTTTCATAGTAAATCTGTTTATAATAATAGCTAGACATCTTACATACAACTACAGTCTATCACTTACTTCTCGGATATTTAGTCCTGCTTTAAAACATTGAATCATTATTCTATCCATCTTTTCAACCACAACCCCCTTTTCCCATTTTTCCACATGGGGTCAGAGTGTCACTTCAACCGTGGCAGTCATGTATAAAGAAGGTTTACACCATGGGTGGCTAGCCCTGCCATGGTAGTTCTTTCTCACTACACACTCCATCATATGTCTAATTTAGAGTGCCAATCAATCTACTGCATTTCTTTGGAATGTGGAAGGAAACTGGACCTCCTGGAAGAAACTCATGTGAACACAGGGAGGGCATGCAGACCCTACAGAGAATGCACCCCAGCTGAGAAAAGAACATGGGAACCTCTTGCAGTGAGGTAACAACACTATCCGCTGCTCCACTGTGCCAACTCCTCCACATAGAAGCCATATACTAAAATAAAATATCATCTAAAATAAATCAAATAAAGCTAAGTATACATTAATTATACAATACAAACTGTGCTATACCTTGCACTTAGCTTTTAGATAAATACTACATAATCTGACTTCAAATCCTTATAATTTACTTATTTATTTGACATTTGTTTACTGGGTTAGTCTAACTGGGTAAGAAAGCCCTTTTTCAGCAGAGGTCTGAGGAGAAAAGCTCCAATTATAAAAAAGTATAAACAATCCAAAAAGGTATAAACAATCCAAAAAGCTTGAAACAGTACAGAAATACATAAACAGAAGAAAAATATAATATGAATATGAATATAGAGCAAACTTATTAGTAAAAAGACATGGTAGATCTATGCTATACTAACAGTAAAACAGACTTCTGATCATAAGTCTTAAGACTGCTACATACAAGCAGAGAGTAACAACATAGTTAAACACTAGGCATTTAAAAAAACAGGTTAAAATATGACATGTAATTAATATCTACATTTTGATAAAATTTGTTTGCAGAAAGGAAGACAGAAAGATAGGAACCATGTCAGAGTATTGGTAGAGAAATAGAGGAGGAGAGAAAGGATGTGGAGAAGATATGTCAGGCTGGAGTAGGCAAGGGCAAGACCATGATTTGTGCATATAATCTTTTAGCATTTTTTGAAATGGAAATAATTAGTGACTCCTCTTAGGTCTGGTGGTAGTTTATTCCAGGAGTTAGCAAATGAATGATTAAACAGAAGTTTACCTATTTGTTTCAGAGGCTTATATACTTCCAGGAGATGTTGGTTGGCACTACAGAGGCAGCGTTTTGGAGTATAGAGAGAGATTAGGGTAGAGATAGCAGGGCAGTAGGAGGGATTAGTTACAGTTGCGTGATTAAGGCAGAGTTGTGGAAGTAAGAGTTGATTGTGGACTTCAGGCCATAGAAGATTTTGTAGGGCAGTGCAGTGATGGAATCGATAGGGAAGGTTTGCAGCAAATCTAGCAATTTTATTGTAGGTCAATTTGAGTTTATTCATGAAGTTGAAGTGTATATTAGTGAGTATCGGTGCAGCATAGAAGAGAGTCGGCAATAGAAAAGCTTGAGCCAGGGGGTGTCTACTGTCTTTAGTAAGGTATATTTTATTTCTGTATAATAGACCCAGTTTTTGGTGAGTTTTTTTGATGATTTGTAGAGCATTGATATCAAACTTAAGCTGGTCGTCAATAACAACACCAAGGGGTTTAGTATGAGTTTCGACTGAGACAGTAGTATTATTGAGAAACGTGACTGAGAAGGAGTTTTTACAGTGTTCTAGAGATTTAAGGAGGAAGAGAATTTTTGATTTTTTGGGACTGAGTAGGAGTTTGTTGCTGTATAGCCATTTTTCAACAGACAGAAGAGAATCTTGGGTGAGAGAGAGAGAATGTGAGGGAGATTATCAGAGCAAGATATAACAGTAGAATCATTAGTATACTGGATAAGAGAGAGGTGAGGGCAAGTTGTGAAGAGATTGTTTGTAAAGATATTAAAGAGCAGGGGTCCTTGTATTGAACCTTGGGGTACACCAGTATGAACAGACAGGAAAGGAGAGGAGGCAGACAGCCATCTGACAGACTGGAGTCTATCTGAGAGGTAACTGGTGAACCAGAGAATAGTGGATTGTGAGAAGACAGTTTTAAGTTTAGATAGGAGCAGGGAGTGGGGATACAGTGTCAAAAGGTTTAGATAAATGAAGGAAGAGACTAGAAATGAGTTTGTTTTCATCATGAACTTTAGCAATGGTTTGAGTGAAAGTAATGAAAGCAGTGGCAGTACTATGATGGGGGCAAAAGTCATGCTGTGTAGGTGTAAGGAGGTTTTCCTGTATAAGGTATACACAAATTTGCTTGTGTATGCATTTTCCATTATTTTGGAGAGGAGGAGAGAATAGCAATGTGACGATAATTTGAGGGTTCTGTAGAGTTACCTCCTTTGTGCAGGGGAATAACAGAATTTGTTCCGTATTTTGGGTACAGTATTTTCAAGGATGGCTTGATTGATAAGTACAGAGTGGGGGTGATGGCACTGAAAGCAATTCTGAGAAATTGAGGTGGTAAATTGTCTGCAGATGTAGAGCATGGCTTAAGTTTATTGAGAAGAGATCTAATATATGCAATGGGGGTGGGTTTCAGAGAGAATATGGAGGCAGGATAAGTGGGAGTGGTATTGGTAGAAGAAAGATTAGCTGTTTTATTTGTAGTGGGATTTTTGATAATTGATGAAGAAGGTGTTCAGGAGAGTAGCAGTATCCTGGTCAGAGCTATTAGGACAGGGACTAGGTGTGGTAGGCTTACCTGCATACAGGAGTTTATTAATATTGTTCCAAAATAATCCAGGATTAGAGTGAGAGTTATTTTGTGGTTTTTGATAGTATTGCCTTTTGTCATTGTCTATGTGTTTTTAGTATGGTTCCTGAGTTGTCTATAAGTTTGAAGGTGGGCTGGCAGATTATTTTTTTCCACAACATCCAGGCTTTATCTCTCTGTGACATAAGGTTATGTATGGGTTGAGATAGCCAAGGTGAGAAGTTAGATTTTAATCTAATCTTTCTGATGGGGTCCAATGAGTTTAAAGTATTAAGGAAGATTCCGTTGAATTTGGAGACAGCCTCATCAAGGGGTAGGTTCAGTTGAAAGAGGAAATTATATTGTTGAAGGTAGTAAGGTTAAAGCTGGAGAGCTTGCGACAGTCTTTTAGATGGTGGAGTCTGTGAAGTTGAGGTGAATATCTGTGGACTAGCATTAGAAGATGGTTACTGAGAGAGTCGGGAAGAGTACAGGGATTGTGATAGAGGTTTGGGTTGGAAGTGAGAATCTAATTATGAGTTGTACCAGAGTTGGTATGTTTGTTATATCGAGTAGGAAAAGGGATGCGTTGAGCGAAGCTATAGAGATGTATGGAACTATGGGGAGAGGAGGAATCAACAGCTGCCCAGTTAATATTAACATCTCCCAAGATAATGGTTTCATAGGGGATGTTATCAGAGAGCCAGGAAAGGAATTGCTATAGGATAGGAATATTTTTTTCCAGTGGGGATGTAGATGGTAGCTATAGCAAGTTTTTTGTGATTGTTGAGTTTACAGTTTACTATAAGACTTTCAACAGGGTAAAAGTCTTGAGGGATTGTGATAATGGAGTAAAGTAAAAGTTGTTCAGTGTAATGAATAGTAACATCTCCCTCTTTTTTAGGATGATGATCAAGTCAAAATATATTATAGCCTGGGGGTAGAACTTCCGAGTCAGAGATATGTGGCTGTAGCCATGTTTCAGAGAGTGTAAGAATATCAGGGGAATACTGAGTAATCAGAGAGTGAAGAGGGCTTATTTTATTTGTTATACTTTGTATGTTGAGAGAGATTATAGTTAGGTATTTGGAAGATGGGAGGTTAGTAAAGTCTAAGTAAATAACAGGTGGAGAAATGATGGATAGAGTAGGAGAGGATGGAGACATATTGGGGCTGTCTGTATACCTGTGTGTAGGAGCACTAGAGAGTGGCCCAGGGTTGGGATGAATATCTCCATAGCATAGTAAGTTACCTAGGAAGAATACTTTAGAGTTTGCATTTGGGTAATGGGTGGGGTACTTAGGTTTCATTTTATACGAAGAAAGTGGGAGGATTTTGACTTTGTGATAGGCAGTTGTGTAGTTACAGAATAGTGAAGGGACAATAGAATAATTGATGAGGGTTTGGACATCCGTGTAGAGATAGGGGAGGATAGGTGATAACACAGTCATGGTTAAAAAGTCATGGTAAGAAGTAGAAAGTGTTAAAGTACATAGGCAGGAGGAGAGGATGATGTTTGAGAGCATATTAGAAGAAGGGTTGGTATGTAGTATTGAGAGTATGGGGGTTAAATAGATATATGGAGAATAGGAAAATATAGATGTGAAAAAAGAGTCTTAGAGTGGGACGTAAAATGCAGGCAGGGAATAAAGAAGAAGAAGACAGCTGGATTATATGAGAAGTGACTGTCAAGATGGGGGGAGCTGAATTTAATAGGGTTGGCCTATAATGACAGTCAGACAAATATAATAAAATAAACAGAAGTGATTGTAAGGCTGGGCTCCATATATCAGTTGCCTTGTATGAACACTGCGCAGGATGGGTTGTTTACAAGGTGACCATGTCCCAGTTCATTGGCCTAATATTATCTAGTAGAGCAGCCCTGCACAACTAAGCAGGCAGTATCCAGAGTGCTATGGGCAATGAAGTAGGCCATTCACTGATGGAGTGAAAGCTATGTGCTCCTAATTTTGCAGTAAAACTAAATTGTATGGCTACTGCAAGTTACAAAAGACCTATATCCTTTACTGATAACTAACAAATAATTGGTCCCAAACCAACATCATACAAACATGGGGGTACTCTTCTACATCAATCTGATATCTGTCCAAACTTTAAAAAAAATCCTCATTTGAAGCTGGAGTACAGACAAATCTTTGAAACCTTTTTTTGTTTTAATTTTGTTTGTAGACACATATATGGCAATCAGTTATCAATAACCCACTCATTAAACTCACATTTGATCTTAATAAATGTCATATTTTCTCTCAGATAATGGCTGTTGACAATTTAGAAAGTTTAATTAAGCTTAAAACACAATATTAGCTGATTATTATTATCCCTTGTCTATACTAATTAAGGCATGCCAATTTAATTGACACATCTAAAGAGAAATAGTTAAGTGACTGTCCCAAATGGACCAAAGAAGGAGAAAGTGATATAAATATTGGTTTGAAAACCTCCTATATTTATAATGACATATAGCATAAAAATAACTACAAGAACATATATGATTGACCACTAGCCCATAGCCAGTACATATGTTAGACATAACATTCTGATATTCTTGTCAGTTAACAGTAAGCCTTCTAGACAAGGCTTATCTTAAAATCATGAGACTCACTAAATCTTCCTATGACATTTACTATGCTACCAAGTGGATGTAGCTGCAAACAATTGTAAGAAAGTGTCCTTTGTTGTGTAATAAAGTGCAGCAGCAATCATGCCATTGCTGGATATGAGCTTTCTCATCTCATATATCTTTAAGCATTACAGCTGAAAGTAGAATTTGTTCATGTGTCATTGCTCACTCCATATAAGGGTAATATGTTAGTGCTCAAGTGTATATTGGCTTTGATATTGCCTTGGATTGCAGCATGCCATAGAATCTACAAGGCAGGCTCTCATTCTCCATTACTGTGACCTTGCATTAAGAATAAAGAACTAAACAAATCAGGGAGGGGGAGGGACCAAAGCCTGCAACATTCCATCATGGGAATACAGGGGACTTGCTCTCCTGCAAAAAATAAAAATAATAAAAATAAAAAATAAAGGGAAAATTAATATCTTGCCGTCTCTCTCTTTTTCTTGTTCATTTGCTCATTAATTATAAAATCCTTATTATGTGGGTTATTCGCATATGTATTGTCAAGGTACTAGTTTCAAGCGATATATTACCTATTGATTTGTGAAATGAGGTTTGGTGTTTCAAGAACTTGGACTGAATCCATATTCATCAGATAAAGAAAATATTTTTTCTTGCACAAAAACAATATTTTGTATTAACAACTGTTTCTCTAGGGACTCATATTTACCTAGAATCTTCAGACCTGTACTGGATAAAGTTCATAAAGAGGAAATTTATGCAATGGCCATATCTGTCCTGACTTTATTATACAAAAGTGGAAGCATTCATCTACTCCAAGTAAAAATGAACTTAACAAAGAAACAATGTGAACTGTATAGCTGTAGTTAAGCAACAAACCTTTCCTAGAAGTGCTTTCTCCAGAATGTATAGGAAATCTCTCTTTTTTTTTTTTTTGAGTTCAGCATCTCAAGACAGTAAGCTGAAGGAACATGTTAACATCTATATGGAAACTGTGCTTTTACAGTATGTCCTTTATTTTGCACTTATTTGTTAATATGTTTTGCCAAAGTTGTTCTGCATGCTTTATGCGCCAATCTATAGTAAATCACTTGTCACTTATCACATATATGCTTTATAACAGCATCGGTATATCTTTAATTAAAGAGAAAAGTTATATACTCCCTGCTCACCTTACTCTCGAATCCTCACACACTTTTCAAAGAAAATGTCAAAAAATATTTTTTTTTTTTCAAAACAAGTTTATTGTTTTAACATATAAGAGAAATATCATAACAATTTTATACAAATAATTAAAAATAGGTATTATTATAATATTCAACAAAACAACTAAAGTATTTACAAAGACATCCACTGCAATCAGATCAATTAATTAAACTAAAATACTGTGCTATTGAAATTAGAATTTTTTTAACAAATTTTGTAAATTATCCCATACAATAAAATGTGATGTTTTTCTAGTTGTTCTCATTCTAATTGTGCTTATTTCCATATGACACATTATATTCATAACATTTTAAATTCATTGAATGAAGGAGGTGTATCTGAAATCCAATTTCTAGTTATTATTTTCCTAGCCACTGCTAGGATAGACCATAACAAGGGAAGCTTAATCTTTTAACACATTGAGGTACAGGTGTGTTGAATAATATAAGAGACTTAGAAATAATGAAATTATCTGTAAAAGAGCTTGCAAAAATTCATTAATTGACTTCCAGTATTCTTTCAACTTCATACAGTCATAAAACATATGAGCCCAGTCAGCATTAATTTCTACATTACATCTCTTACATAGATTATCTTTATTATTAATTTTATTCATCATCAAAGGTGTATAAAAGATCTATGTAAAAATTTCCATGTATAAAGTCTCCAGACAATGGAAGATGTAGTTCTATAAGCAGATTCCAATATATATTGTTTATCTTGTTGAGTTGGTGGGTCCCCATTAATAGAGGTGAAATAATTCCAGTATGAATCTACATTGTAAAAAGTTTCTTGTCTGATAATTTTATGTATATATGAAAGTTTACCTTTATCAGAAACTTTATGCTGTAAATTTATTATCAAGTAATCAATCAGTTTTGGAATAGATTCTTTAACTGTTATAGACATTAGATCTATTCTATCAATGAGATGTTGTCTAAAGATCTGAACCTCTAACCAGCAAGTTTCTCTTAGATCAAATTCTTGTTTTAAGAAATCTAGATTTTTAACTTTATTATCAGATATCAGCTGATGCCAGTACTTTAGATTATTATCTATAGCTAAATGAGCTCCTTCAGAAGTAGATGACATAAGCATACCCTGAGTATAAATTATAGGGAATACAATAAAATTCCATTCCCTATACTTAGGGTGCATGAATATAAAGTTATGATAACTAATAATAATATTTAATGGGTAACAGACCATATGTTTAGGTGTAATAGGTGAAGTACAAAATTCCTTTAGCAACCACAACATGGAGTTATTTATAATCATATTTTTATGTATAAAAAGATCTATGTAAAAATTTCCATGTATAAAGTCTCCAGACAATGGAAGATGTAGTTCTATAAGCAGATTCCAATATATATTGTTTATCTTGTTGAGTTGTTGGGTCCCCATTAATAGAGGTGAAATAATTCCAGTATGAATCTACACTGTAAAAAGTTTCTTGTCTGATAATTTTATGTATATATGAAAGTTTACCTTTATCAGAAACTTTATGCTGTAAATTTATTATCAAGTAATCAATCAGTTTTGGAATAGATTCTTTAACTGTTATAGACATTAGATCTATTCTATCAATGATATGTTGTCTAAAGATCTAAACCTCTAACCAGCAAGTTTCTCTTAGATCAAATTCTTGTTTTAAGAAATCTAGATTTTTAACTTTATTATCAGATATCAGCTGATACCAGTACTTTAGATTATTATCTATAGCTAAATGAGCTCCTTCAGAAGTAGATGACATAAGCATACCCTGAGTATAAATTATAGGGAATACAATAAAATTCCATTCCCTATACTTAGGGTGCATGAATATAAAGTTACGATAACTAATAATAATATTTAATGGGTAACAGACCATATGTTTAGGTGTAATAGGTGAAGTACAAAATTCCTTTAGCAACCACAACATGGAGTTATTTATAATCATATTTTTAATTTTAAATCACACTGGCTGTGCCCTTGCTCTAATCCTGACTAGAATCATGTTTGTGTCTCAAGAACTTTACCACAATTGTATTTTGCATATTAAATATCCTATTGTAGAATTTCTTAACTCTAGCTTCTGTCCTATTGTCACACAATGGTAGTATACTCATTTCTGATTTAAAATTTTGTATTAACAGTGTGTCTCATTTATTCTATAACTGTATGTCTGTTGTACTGTATATATCATATTACTGTGTGGATCTTTTACTGTATGGAGCTTATCTCCCCAGGCCTCTGCTGAAAATGGACATGTATCCAGCCAGACTATCCCGGTCAACAAATGTAAAATAACAATAAATAAAAATATTTTATTTGATAATCTTCATCTTTCAGTACTAGATTAAAGTTAACACAATGTGTAGAGCCATGGGATGAGAACCCAGGAAAAATACAATAATAGTTCAACAAAACAGCTATTGGATCAAAGAGGAAATTAAATATTCATATTTTAAGAGAGTATACTATCTTAATCCCTTTAATACTATACTGTTATATCTTTATTTTTTCTTTATAGCTCCCACTCAGTTTCTTGATTCCTTAAATATAGAGACATTTTCATTATGGAATTTACTTGTAAATCATGAACACTTTATAACACACTTTATTTTATTTAAAAGTACTGAAAGGGTAAAGCTGATCTATGGTTCTAATGACACTGAATGTCTCTATAATTTAACAGTGGTAACAAACAGATAATAGAATCCAAAAAGCTCTCTGCATATCCTAACCATCAATATAATTTTGTAACGATTTTCAAGTGTACAAAAATACAGAATGGAACTGATATTTTAAAACAAAGTACAAGAATACAGATATACATAACTGTTATTGTGCTGTCTTACCTGTACTTAGGTATATGTAAAACAGAAATATGAAAGCCAAAAAATGAGAACAGTCACCACGAACAAATCACTTGTGTAGACAGGTCCAAAGATAGTAACAGAAATATGTTATTACAATAAGTAAACATGGAATCAGTGTTTAGAAATGGCAGAAAAAAGCATGTATTTATCAAACAGTGAGCTGAACTGAAGTCTTTGTGTTGGGCAAGAACTCCATCCTCTGGGCTAAATGACATATTCTGCACAGTTATGATTATGTACCAGATGTATTCTTCAGCCACATAAAAACTTGTGTTACTGTTTTTACAAACCAGAGTTGCAGCTAGGGATGGACTATAATAAACTGTTTTCATGCACGTTATTTACCTGCACATGCCATGGATGTGGTCATATATAATTTAACCCATTACAGCCATTGAAACAAATATTTCTCTCTATCTCTCTCTCTTGATTTCTAAACTGCCTTTAGTATTTTGGAAACTATGTAGTTTCACCTCACTGCACTTTATTAAATAGTAAAATAAGTGAATAAAGAATATATAGCATATTAACTTCTCTAATATGACAAAAGAATGATTTGGGCATAAATCTCATGGATCACATAACTGTTATTTTTATCTGGCTCAAGCTGTATCTTACAGCTATATGTTGTTTAAAAAAATGGACCTAGTTTTCTTTGTAGTGCTCATCTGTGAAACTGATTCACAGGAGATCGATGCATGGAACTTGTTTTGCTCTAAATGGGAATGAATAGGACCCCTAGCAATAATTTAAAGTCCATGTCATACTGCTTAGACTTTAACATAGTAGCATAGTATGCCATGTCCCTGGATTGTGCTCATGGTGATGTGAGTGTTTTTTGAATATTGTTTCATCATATCACTACTGGTTTAATATTGTCTCACAGTATTTATCTGCTGCCCATCTAAATCTCTAATGTGTTTCACTGCAAGTTATTGAAAGAATGTGTGCCAGAGAGGTATCACCTGAGATATCCACTAACCATGAAGCTCCTGCCTTTCCCACTGGTCTACTGTAAAATAACACATGAGGTTTGGGATAATAATTTAACTTGTCATTTCATTGTGTCTTCCCTATAATGAGAAAAGAATGACTCAGAATGGTTCTAACCTAGAAAATAGCCTTCTATAAGCCATTTTAAGTGTGATTCCAATTGCTCACGCAACCATGATGAACAGAAGAAGGTTGTCAATTTTAATATGATTATTGAGCAATGGTAACAAAAGAGGTACAGTTTCCTCTGGATCTATTTCTTTCTTTTTGGCACATTGTTTTTTTTTTTTAGTTAGGAATTCCTGACAAAGGCTCATAGGTTAGTGCTAGGTTAACTGCTCTTGTGGGCCATTTTAAGCCTAGCTAATTACCTCATGTGAGACTCAAACCCTGTGCCTTGTGTCTGTAAAGTAAACACTTTGCCCATTATGCCAACCTCCCACCCACATAGTTCTTAAATGAACATAATGCATGCTACAAAATGCAGAGCTGCAAATGCTGCCAGACTGCCATAGCACAGTATTTCCTAAAATTATATTGTTTAGATAATGGTGCCTGTTTTTATGAATTCAGTATACTACACTTCTGGCTGCTTCTAAAATTTTTAATAGAATTAATGAGAATGCTGACACTGCCCTATGCTCCTTTATGGTGTCATTGCACTTGCCTGCCTTTGATATGATGGCATTGTGGCAAGAGCATGAGAAAGGGCTGCTTTGAAGGACACAATGCTGCATTTCTATTTGTATTAAATGCTGTCATTATAAGCGTCTCAGAAATAATGCTATTACTTTATCACTTGCTAGACCTTTGAAAACCTTAATTTCGCTATCAGCAAGTTTTGAAGCCTAGTCATAAGATTATTGATTGAAAGCACAAAAATTGCTTTCACTGCAAAGAAGCTTTCTAAATGTTATAGCAGACATGAAGAAGTTAGTATAGAAAAACAAAACTGTAACAGGATAAATCAGGCACAAAAACAGAGGTGTCATATTTTCTATTAATGTTTGCAAATAGCATTACATTCTCATATAGCACACAATGTGAGCAGTCACAAACAGAATAAAAAAGTGACCTACTTCAGGGTGTTGAAAAAAAGAAGTTATGGAAGTAAAAGTGATTTTCTATGTACCTGTGCATTTAATTATTTATTTTTTGTTGTTGTTGGTTTAGTGACAGCTGGCTACAATGAGTAAACAGAACTAGACCTTCCCCAGGATTCAATAAACTCCATGCAGGAATAGTGCTGTTCCTGCTTGGAGTAAACTGTGTTGGTTTAGCATTAGCATTAATAGCAGCGCACCTTGCATATTCATGAAGGCGCTCTGCTGCTGCTAAGGCTAAATGGATACAAAGAGTACTGAGTGCAGGGGGCATGTTTAGGTAGTGCAGGCACATCTAACAATCCACCTGCACTCAGAAAGTGCTGTACGGCATTTCTAAAAGTATTTTAGTGTCCATGTACACTGAAATCAAATATAAAATGAGTATTTCAGTGTCTGAGGACACTGAAATAGCTAGGGGAGCAAGAAACAATACAGGGGGTGTGTGACAGGTTCTGTGACACACACCCTGCATTGCAAAAGTGCCATATGGCCATAGCCATCAACTGTACAGGTTGCTGCAGAATACCCAGATGCCTACCTCACATACTTCCCACCCTTCTAGAACAAGAAAGCTGTGCAACGCCAAAAATAGTGGGGGGAGAAAAGGCATAAAAATAAGGACACTGTCTAAATATTTCTCTGACAAACCCAGAAAGCTGATAAAATCAAATGTTTGCAGTAGCACAGACTTCCCAAAGGGTATGAAGACTGAAACAAAAATGTCTGCCATGTGAAAGTGCTGTATGGCCATAGCCATCAACTGTACAGGTTGCTGCAGAATGCCCAGATGCCTGCCTCACATACTTCTCAATTTCCTAGAGCAAGAAAGCTGTACAAAGCCATAAGTAATGGGGGGGGGGGGGCAAAGGCACAAAAATAAGGACACTTTTTAAATATTGCACTGAAAAACCTGGAAAGTTGATAGAATAAAAGGTTTGCATTAGCAGGGATTTCCTGAAGGGTATGAAGTCTGAAATCTAAATGTCTGTCAGTATGTTCTGACTTAAACCCCAAGTGATTTGCCATTGATTTGCTAGAAAATCACAGTCACACACTTCCTAACTCTGTAAGACCAATAAGTAAAATATGTCCTTATGTTTCCCTTTACAATTTCCCTTACTGTGACTGACAAGGAGTACAGATACATGTAAATAAAGTGGTTCTATGAATTTATTTATTTTTTCATTCTAAGGTATATTTAAGCATAGCTGAATGAGTGAGCATGTTATGGCCCTCTTTTCAGTATTGCTGAAACATCCCATAGGAGATAAATAAAAACAGACAGCCAAAATCCTTACACCAAGACAGTGTAGTGATTAGAGTTCCCAACTTCGCATGCAGGTGTTCATGGCTTGAATAACAAGACAGGCATTTTATTTTTACATGGGAAAGCAGTGTTAAAATTATTATTTTAATTTTAAATTATGTAGTAATTGATATCTGTCAACCAGGGTAGCATAGCTTGTCTAAAATGTAAGTGTGAGTGCATATAATGTGAAATCACCCATGTACACACAAGTGTCCCATACAGTATAGTTACACCCCATGGTAATGTAATGAAAACACATAGAGGGACGTCATGTAAAGTAAATCATATAACCTTACTAATATGTCAGTAATGATTAATGAAGTCATAACCTGATATTTTTATAAAATGAAAAGTGTGCAATGGTAAGCAGTGCTCGGCTATGATTGGTGGGTGTAAGTACTGCATAAATGTGAATTCTATGCAGCAGTCAGCTGAGGTAACCGGATTTGTATACCGTTACGCACAGCTCAACATTTACCCCTTTAAGCAGTGCTAAACTTGGCTTAGTGGGTTTGCGCACGGCTAAGCTGTGCTGAACACTTTCAAAATTGACAAATGATGACAAAGGACAGGAATATGGCCTTTTTTAAACTTCACAGGTGGGAACACAGCCAGTACCTGTTATAGTTCAACCTGTGCAGGAACCATGGCTGGCATAGGTGAGGTTTGCACTTTAGGGTGCAGTGCTGGGGCATCCTAGAGTCCAGGGTCATGGTTGGACTCTTTGTAAGTAACCACGATGAGAGACTGCTGCAGAGCCAGTACCAGGGCTCACAGTATAAAGCGGTGGCCTGGGGCTGTCTAACCTGTGATCACACCAGTGTTACTGGCATCCCCCGAACTAGTGAGCTGGTCTGGCAACAGTATGCCAACCTAAATCAGAGCAAGAGGGTGATCTTGGACCAGTGGATCCAAGATGCTAGGTACAACCATACTCCAGCAGTTTGTAAGTATCACAGATATAGGTCTACCAAATTCTAGCCTGAGGATGTGATAGACAGGTATGCATAATGTTTGTTTTTCTTTTCTACAGCTGCAGCAGAGAGGGCTAGTAACATTGAAGCCCATGCTGACAGACTGCTGAGGCTGTGCCAACAGGCTGGTGAGTAAAAATCTATTTTGCAGTATATTGCACAAATAACTAAGAAGGAGTACATTGTTTACTGCTAGTAGGTATGCTGTTACTGTGTTAACTGAATAAATAAGTTTGTCCGACTAATACTGATCTGTAATAAACATCTATAATAGAAACTGTTGTGTTTACTCTGGTATGTTGTTGTAGACTTAGAATGAAGCTATAAAACAAGATATAAATGAAGTGTAAAATATATACTGCATGAAGCTCTGAACCCTGAATAGTAATGTGTAATGTATCAAAGTGTGTTTCATGCAGCATTGCCTTGTGTTAACCTTTGCTTTCCAGATTGTAGTAATCTAAAGGATTAATGCACAGTACACTAATTATCTGTCATGCATGCATCACAGAATTACAAGTTCAGACTGTCTAACCAAGAGACTATTAGGCAGAAACCAGTGAAACAAGACACAACAGTTCCCCAGTAGCTCAGTGTGATGAGAAATAGCTTAGTTATTAATTTTGCACACACAGACACAGTTCAGATCTAGGGAGTGGTACTAAGATGTGTACATAGCTACATACAAGGAATCAGGAATAAATGTAAAAACAGTGAATTAGTGTTAACAGATAATTTCTCCACAGGTTTTACAGGTAAGGAGATGTTGGTAGTAACTGTATGAAGGGTATATGAATAAACTGTGTACAACTGTTCAACTGCCCCACCACATGCCTGCAAATGACAGCAGGATAGGTACATACAACATGCACTCTTCCTGATGCATGTCTCTAGAGTGTCATGCTTTCAGGGATAGTGGCCACTGCTGCCAATAACCCTGGACACAGATAGGAAACCAATTGAAGTATGCCAGTAGCACACTCAGATAACAGCAGTTCAGGGTACCGCCTTCTGTGCCAGATATGTAAACCTCACATGTACGAGTCCCCTCTAGTCATGTGCCCAGAGTAGTCACAGCTTGGCCCATACCTTTCCAGGTTGACAGTTTAATAGGTAGGTTTGTGCTACAGAAGCTATGGGCCATAGGTAGAGTGGGTGTAGACCCAGAAAGTATTGAGCAGTACTGTTGTGGAAAATAGAAGCATAAACAGTTGTTAATGGACTTGTTGTCTCTCTCCCCACCCCTTATCTGGATAATTACTATAATTCATATACTGCGGGTATGTTGTTCTCGACACCTAATGTTGGGACTTGTGCTCTATAATTGTTCATATATTTGATTGGTTGCATGTTAACATACCTTGTTCAAATACCATTGTTGGTGGCCTGTTGCTGTCAATGTTACTGGCATGCTGTTTCGATGCATACTGTTGTTCCATTTATGCCTGTGTTCTATTTGCTATACAACTGTTTCAAATCTGTTTTTCAGGGTTAATTGGAACACAAATGCATGCTGTTATAACTAATCTTAAAATGTGTTGTTCATGACTAACCAACATATTTTTTTAAAAACCTCAACACCACAGCATGTTTGGGAAGGCAGATCCCAATGGATCCACCTGTCCCGCCTCATCTGACTGTGGCACCAGGCTCCAGCACGTCTGGGATGCAACCCAGGACTTCTTCATCTGTTAGTCCTGCACCACCTTCAGGTGGAACTGCCTCAGGGGACGGGGCTCATCCTCTCCTGGAGTGGGCAAAGACAGGAGCCTTTCACTTGCAGTCAGTTCTGGAGTATGGTAAGCAGTGTCATTTGAACAGAGTTGGATGGCCAGCTGTGCCAGATGGAGGGCTGCCAGGCCCTCCTGTCCAGTCCCCAGCACAGCCACCTTTGGGGCCGTGAAGGTGCAGTGTTGACTGTATCCATTTGGGGGCTCATGGGCTTCGGATTCCCAACAACCCTCCCTATCAAAGGTGTTTACCCCCCTGATGTGTCATATACAGCCCCTGTCTGCTGTCTTGTCTGTCTGCAAATGCAACCTATACTACCCAACCTACCTCCCCAAACATACCTACAGCCCTTCCCAACATCCCACTCTCACCATTAAAAAAAGGGCATCTGTCCCGCAAAAAGAAAAATTGCCCCATACATAGCTCTACATTTTGCCCCATGTACAGTGAAACTAATCAATCTATCCACGGATTATTCTGCAAATGTCTGTCACCAATGCCCCTCCCTGTGGGGTGTGAGGCTGTAAATTCTAAATTCTGTACATTATTCACAGCTGTTGCTGCAGAAGAAATGTAGAGCTATAGTCCTTTCCTACACCCATCCTGTATATCCCTAGCTGCTTTCCCAAATATTTTACCCCCTGCTTGCCCCCATTTCACCACTTTCCTATCACCCTTTTTTTCTTTTCTTTATTTAAAATTAGCGCAGGTGTAAGCAGGAGTAAGTGACGCTAAGTGAAGCTAAGAGGACATAACCGTCTGTTAGCATTGCTTAGCTCCTCACAAAACTTCACAAACCCACTTACAACTGCTTAAAAGTGTCTTAACACACTCGCTCCATCAGCCCTTGTTCTGCCCAGTAGCAAAACAATCAGCCCTGACAAATCTCGAATCCAGGATGCTATGCACTACAATCACAGCAACATACCACTATGCCATCTGAGTTGTGGGAATGAGTAATGCTTTTACAAACATATCATGCATTCTGGTAATTTAACATTAATGAAAAAAGTCATCACTTCTAACTCTGGAACTCAGGACCCTGTGCATTACAATAACAACAACATACCTCTACACCATCTGAACTGTAAAAATTTGCAATGTTTTAACAAGCACATCATGCATGACAGTCATTTAACATAAGGGAAAATTATATATCCATAGTACTTTCATATATATATATATATATATATATATATATATGGGTCTAGGACTATTCACTGAAAGCACATTTCACTGAAAGTCAAATGACTGTGCACAAATCACTGAAAGCTCAATTCACTGAAAACTCAATTCACTGAAAGTTATATATGGTCTTTTCCCCAGTGTAGTGTGAGCCTGGAGTTAGTAGATATAGTAAGGGGGGTGTGGGGCACCACCCCTCACATTGGGGTGGGTGTGGGGCATAGCCCCCCCCCACATAGTTTGTATATATATTAAGTTTAAAAAAGAGTAATTTATTGAAATTGCAGGTACCCATGTGTATAGTTCAAAATATTTCAAATAGGTGGGGGCTATGCCCCCCACACTCATCCTTACTACATATTCTAACTCCAGGGTAGCACTATAGTGGGGAAAAGGCCATATATAACTTTCAGTGAAATGTGTTTCAGTGAACTGTGTTTTCAGTGAATTGAATGTTCAGTGAATTGTGCACAGTCAAATGTGAAATGTGTGTCAGTGAAATGTGCTTTCAGTGAATAGCCCTAGACCACTATATATATATATATATATATATATATATATATATATATATATATATATATATATATATATATGTGTGTGTGTGTGTGTGTGTGTGTGTGTGTGTGTGTGTGTGTGTGTGTGTGTGTGTGTATATATATATATATATATATATATATATATATATATATATATATATATATATATATATATATATATATATATATGTATATATATATATATATATATATATATATATATATATATATATATATATATATATATATAATAAACCAACCTCTTACTGCAAGACATCTGCAAAAAGCCTGACAAAGTAGGGGGATAAATGACAAACAATAGTGACATCTTTGAAATATGGCTGTCATAGCATAGAAATCTGCTAGTGTGGCATGGTTTGCTTAAACATACAATTCCAGATAGATTCCAGGTCTGAAACACAAATTAATATAATTTCTTTTCTGATGATGCTCACATCATCTCAGTGATTTCTCAGAAATCCACAACTGTTATTGGCAACAGACCAAACATATAAGCAATGCATCTGGATAGTGTCTAGACATCTGGACAGTGGAGAGGTATGACCTCAGTCATGTAACAGAATAGAAAAACCCATGACAGCTGTCAGCCGTGTCACCCAACACCTTCTGATCCACAGTAAGACCAACACGACACTGCCCCAAATCAGGTCTAGGGAATTACCTATGTATATCCAAATATATCATGCACTACAGGGATGGAACTGTAGGGAAAAGCAGATATTGGTGCAAAACCATCCACTCACAACCATTTGCACCACAGTCACAGCAACATACCAGTACCCCAAATGAACTCTAGAGTTGAATGACTGTTTGAACAAATATATCCTGATTGCCAGTCACACACTACACTGACATATACTGGCCCACCTCACAGCCTACCAGGAATCCTGAGGTGTTACAGGACATGCCTCAGTCTTCTCCTACAAACATACACACCTGATAGACCACCAGCAACTCTAGCAGCATGCACAGTCAGATATAAAAAGGATCTATGACACTCACATCTGCTACTCTCCCTACTCAGCCCAACAAACATTTACCCACAACACTGCTACACAGTCCTGGAAGTCTGTTCACAATGGCCAGACATACATAACTCTCATATGTACAGATTTCCACAGAATGTCCAGGGTGTGGGACCATATTTATGACCACTGCTGCATACCACATCCAGGAGTCTGCTAAGTCATAGAGATGATGCCTGGAGTGCAGTCACTAAATAATGATATACCATTCCTCTGAACATCTTACTGCAAGACATCTGGACAAAGCATGACATACTTGGGGGACATGGGGCCAGAAAGCAGGACATATCTCACATGATGATGTTACAAACTGAAACAGTTGCTGGTATTACAGGCTTTGTTGTAACAACATCCATGAAGGATATGATGTCTGAAACACCAATGGATGTCAACAGTTACTGACTACAATCCTCACATTATCCTAAGGATTCCAGAAAAACAGACATTGTCTGAGTAACAGACCAAATATAACAGGCAAACCTCTGGGCAGTCTGTGGACATCAGGACATTTGAGAGGTACATCAGAAACATATAACCGTCAGACATTAAGTCACACAGAAAATGCATGTCCAGACGAACCCTGTTAATCTAGCAACCCCCTATTTGTATAACAGCACTACTGACTTACAATCTGTACCCGATTCTGAAGCTTTGCCCCCCATGTTGTTGGACTGTCCCCACATGTCCTGTCCTGAGACGTATTCTCACATACTGTCTGTGAAGCTGTAGGCCCCGCATCTCCATAATGTTCTCCACACAGGCAAGGAAAAAGGTCAAGGCCCACATGAAGGATGTAATTATAGCCCTCTGTTGCTATGGCATTGGCTAATGGAAAGTCAATACAGCTGCTCTGGATGCAAGCAGCAAGTGGGTGACACCAATTGGTGCACAGGCCATCACCTGCTTATGAGCAGGACCTACAAAAGGCAAGCTGCTGCCTATGCAACACAGGTCTCAACCCATCTACACAAAGACAGACTGCGTCTACACAAACCTAACCATTTGCATTGTTGTGAGGAAACTCTTCAGCACTATAACAGGTATGTCAATCATGTAAGCTTGTAATGGAATGCAGAAGGAGGGATGCAATTATGTCAAATAGGATATTAAACACTAGGCTGAAACAAGACCTACTGGACTCACATGCTGCTGTCCTGCACCTATGGCCATTCTTGCTTGCCCTATCTGCATTGACATGGAGCACATCTCTGGCCCCTGATTACCCTAGCAAAGGTCAGCTCATGTATGACTACTACTGGAGTGTCTGTTGTCCAATGCAGAGTGTGTCACTGCTAGGCCAGCAACCTAGGATGTTATAATTATTCATATGTCACCTGTGAATTCTACTCTGATACATATGTTTGTCTTACAAATGTAAGAGAATTATACAGGGTATGTATATAGTACACAACAGGTGCAGATGTGTGTGTGGAACTGTATGTGATATACTGAGCCCATACCTAACAACTGTCCAGAGCTTTGCAGACTGACCACATGTCTGCCTCATATTTGTAGTCAATACCTCATACAGTTGTGTATTGTCTGGCACATCACTGGCAACCCATTAAAGACTGAAGTCATAACATATTAGCATTCATTTGATTGTCAGATGTCATATCCTGCAGAGTAGATCTGTGACTGCAACACTGTCTTTGCTGGCAACTAAGTGTGTTTCAGCTAGATTCATAAAGTGACACTATTTACTGGCCTTTGCCACCACTGATGTTTGCCTTTGTGCAGATGTCTTGATCTAACAGAAGCTAGGTGCCTTACCATGAAACCCATGTAAATGCAAGCGTACCTTGTCTTGTAGGATGCCGACATTTGTGCAGTCACTGACACCTGCTTTGTAGCTGTGGAGAGCACAACAACCTTGCCAAGTCACTCATTCCATCATACGTTTAGACCCCGAATGGAGGCCTGCAAAGTCACAGGAGGTGGAGTGTTGAACATTAGCTTACCAATGCACACCTCCAGGCTGGCCAAACAGTATGATGCACGGGAGACATCCTGATTGCAGTTAAGAGTTGACAAAACACCTACTCAAATCATAGCTAGCTTCAGGCCTCTAACCATGACTATGGACATCCACCACACCTATTGGGACTAGCTTGAATATGTCAGGATTCAATCATCTACCCTGCTCCTGGGTGACTTCAAATTCCCAACCACAGTGTGCATGACCTATGTCATCTGAACATGAATGCACATAGATTCCTCTGCTTTGTCAATGGCAATGCAGTGGATCAGCTAGTCAGCACTCCTACAACAGGTGGAAATATGCTGTACCTGTTTCTAACCAACATGAGTAGCCACTAAAGCACTCCTACAGTGCCATCCTCCTTGGTAATATCTGACCATATAACCATCACTGTTCAGGTTACTATCTCCCCTGCCCACCCCCCTCTTTACACTGTCAAACAGAATTAACTGTACACAAATGACTATAAATCCCCACAGAGCAGTTAGAAGTAGCTGTGCAGCCAATGTCCCATTTGCTGGAATGAGTAGCAGTGTCCAGGCCCACTCCACAATACTATGAGGGCGCCTACATAGCTGTATAGACTCAGCAGTACCTGACAGGACAAAATCTTCTCCCTCAAGGTAGGGTAAATGCTCATGGTGGACAGCAGCAATACAGAAATACCATAATAGGTGATAATAATTGCTGGACGGGCCAGGAAGGAATAGGTGCCACATTGAAAGCAATGTCACTTTGGTCTGCACAAGCAAATAAGGTCACAGATAATTTACCCTAAGGCCATCTTTGAGTGCAAATTGGACACATCCACCAAGGCCAATCACTAGACCTTCCACACATGTGTCTGCAATTCCAGAGGCAACACGCACACCTGCTCTCTAGTGGTGGTCAATAACATCACATACACGTATGGCATAGATATAGGCAACCGGTTGCAGATAGGTGAAGTATAAACATCACCCCCCTGTCCCCCCATTGGTATGCATGTGCATGCACAGCACCTGTCCCCCTCCCCTCATTATTAGGAAGCAGGTCTGTAATCCTCTCTCAAAGGCAACACACAGAGGTCTCCATTGCCCTGATACCATCCCTGGCTGCATCCTACATGAACACAGGCATGCTCTCTCAGATCAATTCTTCACAGTAGTCAACCACAGCCTGAGCACCGGTGACATCCCATCTGCACAGAGGACAGCCACTGTCATCCTTATACACAAAGGCAGGGCAATCCACCGACCCAGGCAATCATATGCACATCAGCCTAACTAGCCTGCTCTGCAAGGGCATGGAAGGCAATATCAAGGATATTATGAACAGGGACATCAGCAATATTGAAATGCCTGAGCCCACACAGCATGGTATTGTCAAAGGGAGATCAGGCCTGTAAAACCTGGTCAACCTCTCTGAAGTGGTCAACAAACACAAGGATGAGGGGATGATGGTGAACAATCCCTACCTTCACCTAGCCCAATTCTCACAATAATCTCCATATGGCCGGGATACATATGCCTACACAGCTAGGCACCAACCTGTAGGTTACTAGATGGGTAGCTAACTGGCCCAATGATAGTGGCCACTCAGTCAAAGTAGTGGAATCCACCTCTAATAGTAGATTCTTCCAAAGTGGTGTACCCCAAGGATTGGTCTGGGGGCTTCTACTGTTTGAGATATATGTATCTGAGGTACAGGATAAAAGAAATGGTCTGTGGCTGACCAGGTGTACAGATGCTTACAAGCTGGCCACTGTCTTATATTCCCCTACTGATGTGAGCATCCCCCAAGAGACACGTACCAAATTAATGACTGGTGTAAGAAGCATTACTGCAAATTGAATGCCAGCACAGGCATCATACCCCCTGCTGTGGCAGATGTCATCCACACTAAGTATGATAGTAATAATGTACTGAGCATGCAATCAGGTGTGAAGTGACTTGTGCACCAAGGATGGTAGCAACCTGACAGTTTCCCACCATGTGGGCACCATTGTACGGAAGGCTGTCTACATGGCCCACCTCACAAATATGGGTATGTCATCTAGGAACTGGGAGGCCACAATATCCCTGTACTCCACCCTTATCAGATGCATTACCAAGTACAACAGCTCCTTTGCCATGTACCTTGTCAAGGAAATGCAACAGTTACAGAAACCACAGAGATTCCTGATCAGTCAATTCCAGGATCTGCAACACCTATCCTATATAGGTAGGCTGAAAGCCCTAAACCTGTACTCAGTCTCATACAGACTGATCATAGGTGACCTGTGTCTGGCATACAAGGCCATGTCCAAATCAGCCTTGATGGTGTTTCTGCATATCTGTAAAACAAATTGCACTCACACATCACACACACAAGGCCCTCACCTAGTCTGTGACATGTATAGCACTTGTTGGCAGGATAGTGTGGTGTCCCACACAATACACTGTCTGTAAAATACACTCCCTCCCCATGTCTAGCAGAGTATATGTATAGCCCTCTGGAAGAGGAAGCTGGACAACTGCATGGGAAAAAGATGAGACATCCCTGGGATCCTGCGTGTGTCACAGATGGACAAGGGAAACAGGTGCTGGCTTGGAAGGGGCATGGGCGAAAATCTGGGCCAGGCTTATGAGGGCATCAGGGCCGATAGCCTGGTATCATCTTATGAGGTTATGCACCTAGTACTTTACATGTGTCCTGTATGTATTGCAGACTGTCCTGCAATGTTATGTGAAATGAATCCTTGTGAGTCTGAACTGTGTATGGACTGCAGTGATAGTGTATAGTCCTGTCCCCTCATCAGTTATCATCACATATCATTGCACCTTGTCAGTGTGTGTGATCTGTATAGCAGTAAGTCAGCTCTTACAGTACATGCATATACACTTGGTGACACTGTAGAGCTCACTCTAATAGCCTTGGTCTTGGCCACAATTATCATTCTGTTACTAGGCCCATCACACAGTAGGATTTATCACCCTTTGTTGTGGGATGGACAGCAGCATTGATAGAGATGGATTGTGGCAGACAGAACAACCGTAAAGTCTGCCCTGAAGGGCCCATAAGTGTCACAGCTGTGCCAGATTCTACCAGGAGTGAGTGTGTGTGTGTGTGTGTGTGTGTGTGTGTGTGTGTGTGTGTGTGTGTGCATGTGTGTGTGTGTGTATGTGTGTGTGTGTGTGTGTGTGTGAATCTCAGCAGACATAATACTGCAGGGTAGTACTTTACATATGTTGTGTTCCCCTCACAGGTGAACACAGGGGTTGGTTTCCCTCCCCCTCACAACCTAATGTCAGTGTCTTAGTGGACTCCCACAATGATGGTAGTCATAGTGAGGCACAGGTAGGGGTCGTCAGTGCCTGGCCTCATGCCATTGTTTTGCATCCCACTTTTACCCACCATGTCCCTGCACACAGTTAGTATGCCCACACATGCCCAGTCCCCAGCAGCTACAGATAGTGGACAGGTTAAGGGTTGTGGCACGAAAAGTCTAGTGTGTTGAGTATGGCAAGTGTGAGTGTAGACACCAGCCATAGACAGAGAGCAGGCGAGGTCACACACAGGAAGATGGACAAGGGTGCTCAACAGAGGACTGGTGCCTATCAAGCCCCTGTCACAAGTGCCACAGCAGGTGTAAACCAGTCGCATGTTACAGTCCATCATGGAGGCACAGGTGCATACTGGCCGCAACACCAGACAGATGCCCAGGGTCGTGCATGCAGCTCTCCCTGCCATGCATGGTGACCTCCATGGCAGTTGTGATGCCATACGTCATCCTGCCAATGTTGTGGATAGACAGTAGGGTGAGGCATTGTCACTGCTTGACCGTGCACTGTCTGTGCACGAGCATGTGGTGTGGGTAGGGAATTGGCCAGGTGGATGTAGGTCAGTGACATGATCAGCTGTGAGCCCACACGGCCATGCACCTTCACAGTTCCATAGTGGCAGTACCAAAAGCACTACTGAAGGGAGGGTGCTGTCCACACCACACCAGAGCAGGCCATATGCAAAGTATCCTGGCCTCTCCCATCAGGGATGCAGGTCCAGCTGACAGCAGTCACCATCAGGAAGTAGCAACGCATCTGTTCTTGGGCCTGGCAATGCCAGTGATACTCCTGGCAGAACCAGTTACTGTATCCCTGTCAGGAGATGGTGAACTGTATATCCTGCTATGTATGGTCCACAGCTGCCCAACACAGACCTGTGTCAAGCATCCACATTGCTTGGAGGTGTGCAGACAAACACTCACACATCTCTATGCCAAGCCAGTCACCACTAAATAGGCACAGCTCCTCTGTATAGCCCAGCTGAACATCACCCCTCCAGACACACACACACACACACACACACACACACACACACACACACACACACACACACACACACACACACACACACATGGACTATGGTACAGTGTAGCAATGTCATGCTGTGTAAGGTGCTGTCTGCTGGCAGTAGTTATGGGTCCACATCGAGGTGTATGTACTTTGTTTACCATGATGCACTGTTGTTGTTAGTATTGCTGACTGACTGTAGTGCTTCATACTGTATTCTGGTTGTTTTCCAGATGTCTGTGTGTCTACTTGCTGTGGGCCTGTTGGCAGCAGCACTGCTGGGTAAGGTGGAGTGCTAACACAGTCACCTTTTCATAGCCAAGGTACAGCTGTACATGTACATGTTTACCAGGTGTGTCTGCATACAATAGTGGCAGACAGTGTGACCTTACATACATACCCTTGATACAGCCACCTAGCCTGCATACATGTCACCTGGGTGTTCTGTAAGCCCTCTGGCTCACGCATACAGAGGAGGTTACTTGTGTACTGGCACTAGGTCCCTCACCTGCTTAGCCATTACATTTGCTGCAATAGATTCAGTTATAAGCACATTTTGCCCCTGCCATTTCTGTCATATCCACTTGACCTTCATGCAGTTGATAAGGGTTTGTCTGGTACTGTGTATGACAGGTTTGGGTTATGTTTTCCTGACACAGGTCAGCCTGTGTTAGTCTAACCTGACAATCACCAGCATGTATGTCTGCTATCTCATATGCATGTCTGGCCTCTCATGCTGGTAGTACACACAGAGTCATAGTCTTGTACATGGAGCAGCTGATGCAGGACTGAGCACAACCACTACCTGCAGAGTATTACAAATGATAGCACTAGATACATAACACAGATAGTATGGCAGTACTGTAGAATGGCAGTGTCTGCCACTACTATTGAAGTGGGTGACAATTGCAGGGACTGTTAGGATTGACAATGGTGGGTTCAGAGGCCCTTAACATGTTAGAGCCATCTCACACACACACACACACACACACACACACACACACACACACACACACACACACACACACACACACACACACATACACACACCGCTGCATGGGTACATGAATTGAGACACACGTGCACATGGAGGTGGCACTTAGAGTGGATGGCCTACCCATTTATTAATGTACAATACCAAGTGACATGGCTATTGCACCACAGTGGCTTGGTAACTGTGCTTGTACGGTTGATGACGTCTGTATGGGCCAACAATAGTTTGCCAATGGAGGAGTTCACAGGGTGGAAGAGGCAAACAATGTGGTATAGCCATCTCATACACACAAGGCAGACAGCCACAGGACCTGTGCATATGGAAATGTATACACAGTTGCCAACAGACACATTAGTAACCCTATGTATCCACTTGTATGCATTATAGTGCTGCGTGCACATGCCATGCTCCACATACATTATATGCGTGGGACATAACACATATCCTCTTACAACAGGTAATCTTGCAAATGCCTTCGTGGCATCAGACATAGCGACTGGTCTCGTCTACTGCTGCTACATACCTGCACAAGTGATAGTGTGACAGACTTTGTATCAGCATGATGTGTCAGTCAGGCATGATGTCTGATGCTGGCATGTGTGTCAGTACGGTAACTGTGACATAACTGGCAATGATATCACAGGAATGCTCATTGTCAAGGAACACAGACAACACATAGTTTGCAAGCATGTGGATATCCCATGCACATCTGTACAGATGACTGGTATGGGCTGTATAGTGTTACATGGTGCATGTGAGGCAGATGCCATTAACAGGGTCTTTAAAGTAATATCATGGGTAGGGGGTCAATAGGCCTTAAAATGGCATAACCTACACACATGACAGCCACAGGGATAAGCTTCACACACTACTGTAGTTGTCAGTATTGTGATTAAAACTCCTACCTTTCTAACTATTTTCACTACAGTATTACACAGTTATTGCACATGCCACAGAGCTTAGAGGGCTGACAAGTATATACAGGTATATCTAGGATGAATTACATCAGTGGGGCTTGTAAAGTAGGGCAATGGGACATGTACTGGGTTCTCCATCTTCATTAACGGCCTTTATACTGTAATCCCAAAAGTCAGATGTATCCAATATGCTGATGACTCTACTCTGATTTGCTCTGCCACATCTCCAGTAGAGTTATGGTCAGCTACCCAGACCACCTTTAATGCAATAGAAAACTGGCTTTCTAAACATCGTCTGATCCTAAATCCCCAAAAAACTAAAATGCTGTTATTTTCACCAACACGTAGGTCTACCGCTTTCACCTTTACCATAAAATCAAATGATGGCACAATAATCTCCCCTGACCCATCTACAAAACTATTAGGTGTCATCATAGACAATAATCTCAAATTTGACCTACATGTTAACCAAACTATCAAAACCATCAATAAAAAACTAGGGTCACTTTACAGAATAAAAGCCTTCCTAACCCCTCCAGCTAAAATTGCCATAGCTCGCTCTCACCTTCTTTCAACCCTTCTGTATGCATCCCCTCTACTCTCGAATTTGAACAAGACTGTCCTTAACAAACTCTCAATTTGCTACAATCACATTGCCAGGTTTGCCACTGGGCTGCCTTTTAGGGCACATCATTGCATCAATCTAAATCAGCTTGGTTGGCTTGAACTACCCAGCCTAATCCAGTATAACCAACTGATTATGGCCTATAAAATCCTCTATAATCTGGACAATACTCCTGCACTTAAAAATATTATCACCCCCTATAACAATCCTAGACCGCTTCGATCCTCTAACAAACTACTAATTCAGACTAGCAAAATTAAAAACACAGCTGGTGATTCTCTATTTGCAAACTCTGTAAGTAGATCCTGGAACTCTCTTCCAGCTGATATTACCTTACTTTCCACCTTAGGTCAATTTAAAACTAGACTCAAACAACATTTGTCACTTAACTGGCTATGTCAATGTATCAAGCCTGGCTAACTCTCTCTAGAATGTGTAAAAATCTGTTAACCAGTTTACTGTGTAATTTAATTTAATCCTGACTTGTGCTCAGGATTAACTGTAACCTGTGGAACTTGTTTAACTTGCTTACTTATGTAATCTCTGTAAATAGTCTGTTTGTAATATGTAATGCTGGTATTATGTAATGTTGTATCTGTTTAACCTTGGAGCTTTTCTTCCCAGGCTTCTGCTGAAAATGGGCATGCATCCAGTCAGCCTATCCCGGTCAACAAATGTAAAATAAAAAAAATAAATAAATAAAATGGCATAACCCACACCCACAGAGGATATGATTCTCACCCAAAGACACACGCACATGCACGCACACACACACACACACACACACACACACACACACACACACACACACACACACACACACACACACACACACACACACACACACACACACACACACACACACACACACACACACACACACACACACACACACACACACACACATACACACACACACACTCTCTGATGTGAGTCCCACACACACACAATTTCACATACTGAGATTAGACCCCCTACCTATCTAGTTATCTATACTACAGTGCTACGTAGTTATCACGCATGCCATGGAGCTTATAGAATTTAACAGTGTCACAAATTATGTCTAAGGTGATTACATCAAGAGCCCTTGTAAAGTATGGCAATGGGAAATGCACTGGGTGGGAAGGGCATCAAAATACATCACCTTACAAACATGCACATGTACAGACACCTTCACATGCACACACATTTGCCATGACTGAGTGTAGAGCCCCTGCCTATCTAGTCATCTGTTCTATACTGTTACAGAGTTATTACATGCACCATGAAGCTTATAAGGCTGAGTGCTGTCCAAGGTACTTCTAAGGTCAATGACATCAGCAGGACTGCTAAAGTAGGGCACTGAGAAGTGCTGTGGGTGGGAAAGTCCTCAAAATACTTCAACCTACAAATATACACACTCTTGCACACACACTTACACAGACACACATTTGCTGGCCCTAAGAGTAGAATCCCTGCCTATCCAGTTATTTGTACTATAGTGTTATGCAGTTATCTCACATGCTAAAGAGCTGACAACTTCCCAAAGGTTTTTCTAAGGTGAATGACATCAGTAGGACTGCTAAAGTAGGGTACTGGGTGGAAAAGTCCTCATAAAACTTCATCCTACAAACATACATACACATTTGCTGGACCTGAGAGTAGAACTCCTGCCTTTTTAATTATATGTACTATAGTGTTACACAGTTATTGCAAATGCTACAGAACTTACAGGGCTGATAATTTTCCAAAGGTGATCCTAATGTGAATGACATCAGCTGGACTGCTAAAGTAGGTTACTAGGTGGGAAAGTCCTCAAAATACTTCATCCTACAAACATACACTTATACACACATTTGCCAGACCTGAGAGTAGACCCCCTGCCTATCTAGTTACTTGTACTACAGTGTTACACAGTTATTGCACATGCTGCACAGCTTATGGGCTGACAACTTCCCAAAGGTGCTTCTAAGGTGAATGACATCAGCAACACTGCTAAAGTAGGGCACTGTGTGGGAAAGTCCTCAAAATACTTCATCCTACAAACATACACACACATACATGTGCAGGACCTGAGAGTAGGACCCCTACCTATCTATTTATTTGTACTACAGTGTTACAAAGTTATTTGCACACACTACAGAGCGTACAGGGCTGACAACTGCCCAAAGGTGCTTCTAAGGTGAATGACATCAGAAGGCCTGTTAAAGTAGGGCACTGGGTGGGAAAGTCCTCAAAATCCTTCCTCCTACAAACATAAACAGACACACACATTTGCCAGACCTGAGAGAAGAATCCCTGCCTCTCTAGTTAGTTGTACTATAGTGTTATACAGTTATCACACTCACTACAGAGCTTACAGGGCTGACAACTTCCCAAAGGTGCTTCTAAGGTGAATTACACCAGCAGGACTGCTAAAGTAGGGCACTATGTGGGATAATCCTCAAAATGCTTCATCCTACAAACATATACACTTATGCATACACACACATATTTGCAAAACCTGAGAGTAGAATCCCTGACTATCTAGTTATTTGTATTAGAGTGTTACACAGTTATTGCACATGCTATAGAGCTTACAGACCTGACAACTGTCCAAAAGTGCTTCTAATGTGAATGATATCAGCAGGACTGCTAAAGTAGGGCACTGTGTGAGAAAGTCCTCAAAATACTTCATCCTACAAACATACACACACTTATACACACACATTTGCAGGACCTGAGAGTTGAACCCCTGCCTGTCTAGTTATTTGTACTATAGTTTTACAGAGTTATTGCACTCACTACAGAGCTTACAGGGCTGACAACTGCCCAAAGGTGATTTTAAGGGGAATGACATTAGCAGGACTGCTGAAGTAGGGAAATGGGAAGTGTTGTGGGTGGGAAGGTCTTCAAAATACATCATCCTATAACCATACACACTTACACACACTTGTACACACACATTTGCCAGAACTGGGAATGGAAACCCTGCCTATCTAGTTATTGGTACTATACTGTTACATAGTTATTGCACGTACCACAGAGCTTATAGGGCTTAGGCTTTGCAAAGGTACTTCTAAGGGGAATGACATCAGCAGGATTGCTAAAGTGGGGCACTGGGAAGTGTTGTATGTGGTAATGGCCTAAAACTGTTACACCTACAAACAGACACCCACTCACTCACTCTCATACACAGACTTACATTTGCTGGGACTGAGATTAGAACCCCTACCTCTCTAGTTATTTGTATTATAGTGCTATGCAGATATTGCATGCCCTATAGAGCTTATAAGGCTGATAGGTGTACAATGACAACCGCAGATCCTGTGCAGTAGGGCAATGGGAAGGGTACTAAGTGGGAACAGCCTCCTAATACTTAGTCCTACAGACACACACACACACACACACACACACACACACACACACACACACACACACACACACACACACACACACACACACGCAGGTGATGTGATATTACAACCCCCACTTCAGTACTATTACACAATGGAGCTCGCCTTTATGCTGGCACATGTGACTGGTTACAACCGGTATGTCACTGGCTGCAGCAGGGCATCACTTTATGCTATTCAGGGTATCCGTGTGTGTGACTCACTTTGTGTGTGTCCCCTTGTGTGTGTCTCTCTCTCTCTCGCTCTAGCACTGTCTGTCTCTCTTCCCCACATCTATGTGTGTGTATGTTTGACATATTGTTATCTGTTGCCCGTATATATGTCTGTGTATCACACACAACATATGCAGATATGTCACATGTGGGCCCCCTACAGCTAGCTGACGGTAATCCTGGCTGATGGGTGTGTGTAGCGACAGTTAATGTGTATACATCTGTCTGCATGCAAAGACATATATACACAATGCAGTTATATAGTCTGATGTGAGTTCCAACATGGCCTGTGATTCTCTAAGTATAGGAGCATCCCCAGTATGACCTTCTATTGTGAGAGTGGGACTCCATTCCAGAAACAGGTGTACTCCAGTTCAGGGTTGTGTGTGCTACAGCCATACCTCTCAAAAGTAAACAGGACTTTCCTGCAGTTACTGGGTTTGTTTTAGCAGACATTTTCAGTCACCTGAAGTCTGACACTGCAATGTAGTGTGTCATTACCTAGTGACAGACATCCTCAGATCATCACAGTGCTTTACCAGAAGAATATAAGATGTATAATGCACAGACCAATATTATGAGTCCGACTAGAGACATTTTTGCCCAAAAAGGCAAGTTGAGAGGTGTGGCTACAGCCAGTTGACTGTTGAAGCTGTGGAAGCAGTCCAGCAACTTGGTGATATACTGGCTGGGGATCTCCTGCTTCTGTGGTATTCTTCTTACCTGAAAAGTCATATCCTGGTCTGGCCATACCTCTGAAATGTACATTTTGTGGCAGATTGTCCAGGTGTAGCTGACATGCAGATTAGTTGGCACTGCAGTTCTTGGAACATGGCCCTGTCAACCACAGTAATGTACCTAGGACACTATGACATAACAGCTGGGAGTAAGTGCTGGCCACATCCTGAGGGTATTGACCACACATATACATAGCTCATTGACCCCCTGGATATTGTGGACATGCAAAATGTTATCTTGTAGATTGGGACAGGCCTGGCAATTTCTGTTGTGCTGCTATTTCCCTACAAACATACATGTTACTGCAGTTCTATGGGAATATGTGTGTTGGGGGGCACACCTGTCAACTGTACAAATTTGCACAGACTGTGCTCATATTTGGTTAACATTTTGGTTCCATTTAGTATAGTGTTGTGCCCTGTCTTGGGGACTAGTGGCATATCACTAAAGACCACAGGTCAGATTGTAATTGCACATTTTGAGTTTCAGCATTCTTCCCCTTTAGAGCCTTACTGCAACTGCAAAACCTGCTGTACTATCACTGTATAAAGTCTGGAAGGAGTTATTTCAGCATTTTCACCATTTGTGGGCCTTTGCCAGACATTTCTTAATAGTTTTCTACAGCTGGCTTGCCGGGTGAGACTGAAGGGTGAGCATGGGGCTCCCACACTGACATCCATGCCTGTGACCTATGACACCCCAGTTAGTTGCCCCCCCCCCCACATATACTGCAGCGGGATTTGTTACCTTGGGTACTACTGCATAGTGTGTAGAGACCAGTAGTGGGAAAACATTTCCTGGTGTCCCACATAGCTGTCAGTTGTCTTCTACTATCCCAGTAGGCCACCCCATCCCCTTGCATGCATGCAGGGATACCATAGCTATGCTAACAGAACATACTAATCCATTCATTTATTGTTAATAAGACTGACTTACCTTGTGCCTGTGGCAATTGTGAGGACAGTGTTTGTGGGCTGCCTATGTTGGATGCATGCTGTATACTGTCTATACATGGTAAGTTACAGGTAGTGTGATGTGTGTGTCATCCATTGCACTGTCTGTGTGAGTTGGAGAGAGGTGCCAGTCCCTGGGTCCCCACAGTGTCAGTGTGTGTGCTATGTGTTGCCTCTTTGCCAAGGCCAGGGCATGCCTCCATTTGCCTACAGGGGCTGGCTCAACAAGTTCCTCCTCTGAGTCCCTCTGTGCCTGTGGGGACCTTGGCAATGGGGGGCTGTGTGGCCCTTCCCCATGCTGTTCCTGCTGGAGCTGTTTCCCCAGGATCATATTGTGTAGCATGGCACATACTATGAACATGTGTGCACATGTGGCTGGAGAGTACTGCAAAGCTCCACCAGATATGTCAAGGCAGCAGAACCATGACTTGAGCATCCCAAACACATGCTCTACAATGATCCTGGTTTGTGCATGTGCCTCATTATGGCATTCTGGATTGGGTGTGTGTGCAATTCTGATGGGTGCCATCATCCACGGATCCAGTGCATAGCCAGCATTCCCCACCAGATCGCCATACGGGATGTCCCCACCAGCAACTGCCTGGTACAGCTGTGATGAATGCCAGATGTGGGAGTCGTGATAGCTTCCAGGGCTGCCAGCACATGCATTCATGATAATGCTCTGGGCATTGCACATAACCTGGCAGTTGATGGAGAGGAAGCCCTTGCAGTTTACATAGGCCTTACCCTGTTCATTGGGTGGTGCTTTGATGTGGATATGCATGCAATCTATCGCATCCAGTACCTCCAGGTAGTCTGCTACATGGTGGAAGAGACACATATTACTGGTCATCTCCTCACGGTATTGGGGAAGTAAATGTGCTCACTGGCATGTGGTAGCATGGCATACAGGAACTGGTGGAGTACCCTGGATGCAGATGCCTGTGAGACCTCCATCATGTCTCCAGTAGGTCTTTGGAAAGTACCTGTAGCTAGTATTCTTAAGGCTACACATCCCATTGTATCTGCTGCAATGGGTTCCCCTCTGTTAGCTCTGGGTCTGAGGTGAGGCCGGCACAGCTCAAGGATTTTCTGAAGTATGACTCTTTCCACCCTGTAGCACTCTATCTCCAGATCATGTAGCACCGGGTAGGTTACCCTGGGTTTGAACACTCTTCTCCTCCTCCTCAGTCTGGGGCAATTGTCAGCATTATCCTACTCACCGCCCTCAGACTCTAGCACATAATGATAAAGCAAAGCAATTGCTGCCACTAACATTTTCTTGATTAAAATTCCTCCACATGTGTACAGCAATAGTGCAGAGTTTGTGGGAAAACCAGAATGAAAGGTGTTTGCACAGTTTATACTGTTGTGCTGCAGATGCTGCCTGTATGATTGGCTGGCTATTATACATTCCACTTGATTGCTATTTTATTTGTACTAGATTGCTTTTATGCTGCTATTTCCCTTTTTTTTCTTTTTTCCCTTCCCATTTCTGCCCCTTTTAAGCCCTGAGGAGTGCTGAGGAAACCCGGTGCCCAAATGTAAAAAAATTCTGCTATTTCCGGGGTTTTTTGTTTGTTTTTGTTTTTTAGACCCGGTGTGTACAGTGCAAACCTGTTTAGCTAAAGTAAACACTTTGAAGCAGAAAAGGCCCTCCACTGGATACAAACACACTCTTCATTTCATGGAATAAGTCAATACAGCCTCAGACATACCCCCTTGCTTAGCTGTGCTTAGCTGAGCTCAAATGGGAGCTGTGGAGCTAAAATGTGCTTACACCAAGCATGACACACTCCCTTTTCATGTCAGCTGCTTCTCCTGCTTGCACCACTGCCTTATAGCTCCTACATGGTTAGGTGCAACCAGACACTGGTCTCCCATTTAGTGATTCAGTAAAATGTGTTCATTTGCATACCCCACTGCCTTAGTCCCTGGTTACACCACTACACCACAGCCTTCCTCCTTAGCAACGAGTGTTAACAGTTATTGTATTTATTCTGCATGCCATAGACTATGATTGCATAATGCAGACTTCACTTAAAATTGTCTTTTCACAGTGTTTTTGTCATTTTCAGCACAATCCCATTTGCACGCTGCTGCTCTATGCTTAAATGGCCGAAATTGGCTAAAAAAATGAAACTTTTATTTTCATATTTTTCCAACACTTTTCCATGTCAGTGGCCATATATTTGACCATTGGCATGCCTAAGGATTATAATACATGCTTTACTTCGAGCTGTCATGCCTCTGTTTTGATTTTTGCAGAAATGCATTTGGCTAGTAGCCAAATACATTTCTGCACCTTGCACTGTTCTTGCAGGGATGCCTGCCTGCTTACTGAATCGCTAATTCATCTAATTTGCATGGTTTTCACCAGCAAATGAGGTAATTAGCATTATTCAGTGGTGTCTGTGCAAGAATAGTGATAGCAGGCTCTCGCACAACCCGAGCCTTGTTTACTGGATCGCTCAGTGGCCATATTCCATGCAGCAGCTCCTACACTATTCCTGCATGGAGGAAAAACATTTATTGAATCCAGGGGCACCTAGAACTATTCTTGCACAGAGTGGTTTGTGTCCGTATAGCACAGCAACGTGCCTTGCATATTCATGAAGGCGCACTGTGATTCAACCTACACGGACACAAGCCATGAATGAGTGCAGGGGCATGTTGAAGTAGTGCACAGACATTGAACACACCCCCCCTGCACTGAGAAAGTGCCATACAGCACATTCTAATAGGATCTGGCATAATATTCGAGAATTACTCTAATATTATGTCAGTATTTCAGTGTCTGTGGACACTGAAATTAAATAAATGATCATTTCAGTGTCCATGGACACTGAAATATGCATGGCATTAGGCAAGCAATGCAGGGGATGTGTGACAGGTTCTGTGACACACTACCTGCATTGTGAAAGTGCTGTGTGACACCTCCACAACCTGCTAAATCAGGAAATGTGTCCAAATGCACATATAATGGGGAATAAATCCCTGAAAAGGGACACTACATAGATATTGCTCTCACAAACTTAGAAAGTTGATAGAAAACAGGTCATGCATTAACATAAATTACCGAAGGATAGAAGTCTGAAAGCAAATGTATGCCAATATTCCATGACAGCAGTCCATATGGACAAAGGCACAAATAATGGGGGGAAGACAATGAAATAGGGACACTTTTAAAAAACTGCCCTCACACACTTAGAAAGTTGACAGAAAACAGGAACTGTATTAGCAGGAGTCTCTGAAGGATATAAGCCTGAAGGCCAAATGAATGTCACTATTCCCTGCTTGCAGTCATCAGTGACTTGTCAGAACACTGCAATACTCGCTTATATAACATAATACTAATATTATAATTTTTTTTCTAGGCTAAGGAATGTTTAAGTGTAGCTAGGCGGATGTGCACGTTATGGCCCTCTGCCTACCATAGCTTAAACATCCCATAGTAGATAAATGCAAATATACAGGTGAAATTTCCAAGCTGAAATAGTATAGTGATTAGAGTCCCAGCATTATATGCAGGCATTTATGGTTCAAGTACCACAACAGGCAACTTATTTTTCTATGTGAAAATAGTGTTAAAATTATTTTTGTAAACTTAAATTATGTAGCAACTGTTGTTTTGTCAACCAGGGTAGTGTAGCTGGTGTACAATGTAAGTGTGAATGCATATAACATGTGAAACCACCCATGTACACACAAGTGCCCCATACAGTATAGTCACACGCCTTGCCAGTATAAGGAAAGCACATAGAGGGATGTCATGTAAAGTATATGACATACACTTAATAAATTAAGTCAGCCCTCTGATATATTTATAAAATTTAAAGTGAGCAATGGTTAGCAATGCTCAGCTATGCTTAGCAAGTGTAACTATTGCTAAAACGTGAATGCTAATCAGCAAGTAGCTCAGCTAAGTGGATTTGCGTACAGTTAAACACTGCACAACAACTTCTCCTTTAAGCAGTGTTAAAACTAACTCAGTAGGTTTGCGCACTGCTTAGAGGAGCTTAACAATTTCAAAATGGTCCAATGACTGCAAAGGGTGGGAATATTGCACTATTTAAATGGCACAGGTTGGAATACAGCCACAGTCTGTTAAAGTCCATCTGTGCAGATACAATGGTTGGTGTTGGAGAGGGAGTGTGCTTTCGGGTGCAACACTGGAGCAATTGGGAGTCCAGGGTCATGGCTGGACTCCTTGTTAAAAACCATGAGGAGAGACTGCTGCAGGGCCAGTACCAGAGCTCCCAATACAAAGAGGAGGCCTGGGACCATCTCGCACGTGACCTCACCAGTGCTACTGGTATGCCCCAGACTGGTGAGCAGGTATGGCACCACTATGCCAACCTAAAGCATAGGAAGGAGCACTCTTGGACCATTGGATTTAAGATGGATGGGCCCAGAATGCTCCAGTAGTGTATAAGTATCACTATCAAGTAGTTTGCAGAATATACTAGCCTGAGAATGTGATAGACAGATATGCATAATGTGTGTTTTTCTCCCCTACAGCTGCAGCAGAGAGGGCTAGTAACATGGAAGCCCATGGTAACAGACTGCTGAGGCTGTGCTGGCAGATTGGTGAGTACAAATCTATTTTGCAGTATTTTGTTAACATAGCTAAGGAGTACATTGCTTACTGCTAGTAGGTATACTGTTACTGTGTGAACCGAATAAATAAAAAAAGTATGATTGACGAATATTGGAGTACAATAAAGACCTTTAAAAAATGTTGTGTTTATTCTGGTATGTTGTTGTACACATATATAGAGTCTATACAGGTTCTTCACAGCAAATATGGCTGTGACAGCATACAATAATTGATGTGCATCTGTGAACAAGCTGTTAGGAGAAACTGTAGATGGTGTAGCTGTTAAATGAGATATAAATGAAATGTGAAATAAATACTGCACTAAGCCCTGAATCCTGAATAGTAATATGTCAAGTTTCAAAGTCTGTAGCATCCAACATTACCTTGCATTAACCTTTGCTTTCCAAGTTGTAGTAATCCAAATGAGTAATGCACAGTACAATAACTATCCGTTATGCATGCATCACAGAATTATAACTTCAGACTATCTAACCAAGAGACTATTAGGCAGAAACCATCAAACCAAGAAACAGCAGTTCCCCAGTAGCTCAGTGTGATGAGAAATAGCTTAGTTGTTACTTCTGCACATCCAGACACAGCTTGAATTCAGGGTGTGGTACTAAGATGTGTGGATATCTACACACAAGGAATCAGGATAAATGTAAAAACAGTCAAGTAGTGTTAACAGACATTTTCCCCACATGATTTACAAGTAATTAAATGTTGCCATAGCTGTATGAAGGGTATACTAATAAACTGTGTACACCTGTTCAATTGTCCCACCACATGTCTGCAAATGACAATAGGGTAGGTACATACAATAGGCACTCTTCTGAATCATACCTCTCAACTGTACAGTTATTCACTGAATGTCCAAGATATTTGTCTCAGATCTGTGGTCCATTTTACATAAAGTAGTAGTGTCATGACAAATCAGTGGCAAACCATTATAGACTGAAGTTAGAAAATAATGACAGGCATACAAGTGTCAGATGTCATATCCATCAGAAAAGCCATGTCCCACTCGTATGTATGGCTTTGGCCAGATCTCATGCTCTAAGATGTTGAGAGGTATGTTTCAGATACATGTCTCTCAAGTGTCATGCTGTCATGGCTAGTGGTCACTGCTGCAAATAATCTGGGACACAGATAGGAAACCAGTTGACATATGCCTGTAGCACACTCACATAACAGCAGTTCAGAGTACCCCTCCTGTACCAGATATGTAACCCTGACATGTACGAGTCCCCTCTAGTTATGTACCCAGAGATGTCACAGTCTGCTCATACCATTCCAGGCTAACAGTTTAATAGGTATGTTTGTACTATAGAAGCTATGACCATAGGTAGATGTAAAGTGAGGGCAGACCCATAGATTATTGATCAGTACTACTGTGGAAAGTAGAAGCATAAACAGTTAATGGATTTTCTGTCCCCCCCCCATCTACATGAATAATTATTACTCATATACTATGGGTATGTTGTGTTCCAACCCAATGTTGGGACTTGTGTTATATTTATTGTTAATATGTTTGATTGCTTGCATGGGAACATATCTTGTTCAAAGACCATTGTTGGTGGCCTGTTGCCATCAATGTTACTGGCATGTTGTTATGATGCATACTGTTGTTACATTTATGCACGTGTTCTGTTTGATATGCAACTGTTTCAAATCTGTTTTATGAGGTTAATTGGAACACTCATGCATGCTGTTATAACTAATCTTGAAATTTGTGTTTGGGAAGGCAGATCGCAGCAGATCCACCTGTTGCATCTCATCTGACTGTGGCACTGAGCCTCAGTACATCTAGGACCCAACCCAGATCTCCCTCTTTAGCTGGTCCTGCACCACCTTTGGGTGGAACCGTTGCAGGGAATGGTACCAGTCCCCCACCCCGGGACCGGGTGCAGAAAGGTGCCTGTCAGCCGCAGTCAGGTCCGGTGTTTGGTGTGCAGCATCCTTCGATCCGAGGTTGGAGAGCAGCTGCACCAGATTGATGTCCGCCTGGTGCACCCTGAGGGGCAGGCTGCCCTCCTGTCCAACCCCCATTGCAGCCACCTTTGGATGTAACCATATGGGGGCCTATGGGCTTTGGATTCCCAACAACCCTACCCATCAAATGTGTTTACCCCCTATGTGTCATATTGCCACCTGTCTGCTGTCTTGTCTGTCTTGTCTGTCACTCTACCCAACCTACCTTCCCAGACGTACCTACAATCCTTCCCCAACATCCTACTCTCACCTTAAAAAAAAGGGTATCTGTCCCCAAAAAAAATCCCCTCCATACATAGCTGTCCATTTTGCACACATGTCCACTGGACACATATAATCCAGTCCAATTGGCTTGATAACACATTTCTGTTCTCCTCACCCCTCTCTCTGGGGTTTGAGTGTCCAAATTCACCTCCAAATCATATACAAATGCACAAATATTGCTGTATAAGAAATGGACAGCTATGGACCTTCCCTACACCCATCCTGCACATCCCTAGCTATCTTTCATATTGTTTTTCCCTCTGTGTGCCCCTTTTTCACCACTTTCCTATTACCCCTTTTTCTTTTCTTTTAAAGAAATTAGCACAGGTGTAAGCATGAGTAAGCAGTAGTAAGCAAAAGTAACAAGTTTGAGCAATGCTAAGTGAAGCCAACACAGATTAAGCATCTGTACATTTAACCATGTGTTAGCATCACTTAGCATCATGCAAACCCATGCAAACCTGCTTACAACTGCTTAACACTGCTATAATCACTCTGTTTCCATCACCCACTGTTCTGCCTAGCAACAAAATAACCTGTACTGCCAAGTCTCAAACTCAGGGCCATGTACACCATAGCCAGAGCAATGTACCACTACACCATCTGAGATATAAGGATTGCAGATGCTTTTTCAGACATATCATGCAGTAGAATAATTCAACAGTAGGGAAAAGAGTCTGTAGAATCAGTCAGGTTTTGTATATATACATATATATACATGTATATATGTATGGAGATGCATATATATATAGAAAAAGATATACATAATATAAATAGAGATATACATATAAAAAATATATATATATATATATATATATATATATATATATATATATATATATATATATAAAGAAAAAAAAATATATATATATATTCATAACACGTAGTGGAGTCATACCTCAGAACCATACCTCTCAACCTCTTAATGCAAGAAATCTGGCCAAAGGCTGCCCAAATGGGGGGACAATGGGCCCAAACTAGGGACATTTTAAATATTGCCCTTATAAATGTAGAATGTTGCCAGAGTGACAGGGTTTGTTTCAGCATACATATTCTGAAGGATGTGAGCTCTGAAAGTGAAATATATGTCATCATTTACCATCATAATTCCTCAGATCATCACAGTGATTTACCAGGGAAATAAAAATAATGAATCTGCTGAACAGAACACAAATATGAGCAATAAACCTGGACATTCTGAAACAATCCATCCAGTTGAGAGGTAGGCTCAGAACCCCTCAATGCAATGAATCTGGCCACAGCCTGACAAAGTGGGGGGAGAAAGGCATGAAAATAGGAACATATCTGAAATACTGAAGTAGATAAGCTGACACAGTTGCTGCAGTAACATCCTCCTCTCTGTCCTAACATATATTGACTAAATAGCACAAGTCCAAAACTAAATTACTTTTCACTACTTAACAACTTAAACCCTCACATCATCCCACTGATGTGTCAGAAATAAACAACACTTATGGGGGCCAGGCAACAGTGCATCCTACAAATATCTGGACATAACATCACATTAAGGAAACTGCACTCAGATGCTAAGCATGTCACCAAGCACCATCCAAACTATAGTCAGACTGACACAACACTTACCCAAATCCACTAGGGGGAATTATGCATGTATTTGCAAATTTATCAGGCATTACATGGATGTAACAGCACCCCCAATCAATTTAACCACAGTTACAGTAACATGCTGGTAAGCCAAATGAACAGTACACTATAAGGACTGTGTAAACAAAAACATCTCAACATGTTTGCCACTCACACACTACCCCTACATATGCTGGCCCAGTTCACAGTGTAGTATGATCCCTGACCATGGTATGGGACATGTCTCAGTCTGCTCCTACAAACATATACAGCTGATAGACCACCAGAAACTGGAGCAGCATGCACAGCCAGATAAAAAAGGAGCCATAATACATACATCCACACTCCCGTCTCCCTACACAGTCCAAATAACACTGTCACACTAAGTGTAGCATGCTACACAATCCTGACAGTCTCTCAACCGTTGCCAGAAATACACAAACCTCTCAGCTGTTCAGAGTCCCACAGAATGTCCAGACTTTGTCCTCATATATAAGGCCTCTTGCACATAACATGTCTGGCAGTCTGATACATCACTGGGATGGTATCAGGAATGAAGGCACTAAATAATGATATACCCTACCTATCACCCTCTTACTGCATAACATCTGGACAAAGCCTGACATAGTTCGGGGACAGAGGCCCAAAAACAGGGGCATATGTGAAATATTGCTGTTATAAACTGAGATAGTTGCTGGTGTAACAGGGTTTGTTGTAACATATATTTTCTGAGGGATATGAAGCCATAAACACAAATGGATGATACCATTTACTGACTGCAATCCCTACAGCATGCTACTGATTTTACAAAGACAAAAAATGTCTGAGAAACACACCAAACAAGAGAGTCCAAAATCTGGCCATTCTGTGGATAGGCCTACAGTTGAGAGTTATGTCAACCACAACATAACACAACACTGTCAGAATTAAAAATCACACAGAAAAGCCATGTCCACCCAAACCCTGTTAAACTAGCATTAATTCAACTGTATAACAGCAGTACTTAACATTCTGTCCCTATGTCTAAAACATTCTACCCCAGTTTGTTGCACTGTCTCCACAGTTTTCATTGTAAGAGGTATTTCCAACTACCCTCTGTGATGCTATTGTTCACACACCTCCATGAAGTCCTCCTCACATGCAAGGAAAAGAGGCAATGCCCAAATAAAGTACTCATTTATAGGAGTGTGTTGCCATGCCATTGACTATAGGAATAACACCACAGCTGTTCTGCATGCAGTTCAAGTAGGGGACACCAATTGGTCCACAGGCCATTAGCTGCTCTTGAGCATTACCTACAAAAGGCAAGCTGTTGACTATGCAAAACAGATGTATACCCTACATCTGGGTGAGAGAGAGAGACAGACAAAGAAAGAATCCAAACAACACATATTGGAATAAAATCAACCATACTTGGGAAAAGAAAAGGTATGTCAAACAATAAACATGTAAAGGAATGCAGTAGGGGGTATGTAATAATGGGAAATAGGAAGTTCAACAAATATGTCTCAATAAGACTTGCTATACTTATATATTGCTGATCAGAACCTATGGCCATAGCAGCTGGGCCTGTCTGCAGTGATACATCACAGCTCAGGACCCTGAGTCACCCCAGGAAAGGATGGCTCACATATGACTACTATTGGAGTGTGTGTTAAACAATACTGACTGTGACACTGCTAGGCCAGCTAGTGGGATGTCATAGATATCCATATGTTAATTGTGAATACAACTATGATACACGTGTTTGTTTTAAAAATGTGAGAGACTTATACAGGGCATTTGCATAGTGAAATACTGTTGCAGATGTGTGTGTTGAACTGCATGTGATATATTGAGTTCATACCATTCAACTGTCCAGTGTCATGCATACTGGCCATATGTGTGCATCATATTTGTAGTCATTTACTCATAGAGTTGTGTTATGTCTGGCAAATCATTGGTAAGCTGTGAAGACTGACATTACAACATCTCCGTCTCTTTCTTTTGGCTGTTCCCATTAGGGGTCAGCACAGCGGATCATCTGTTTCCATTTCTTCCTATCCTCTGCATCTTGTTTTGTCACACCAACTACCTGCATGTCCTCTATCACCACAGCCATACACCTTATCTTAGGCCTTCCTCTTTTCCTCTTACCTGGCAGCTTCATAATTACCATCCTTTTCCCAATATACTCAGCATCCCTCCTCGGCACATGTCCAAACCAACATAATCCCACTTTTCTCTGGCTTGGTCTCCAAACTGTCCAACCTGGGCAGACTCTCTAACATACATATCCCTGATCTTGTCCACCCTCATCAAAACCAGTACAAATCTTAACATCATTAACTCTGCCACATCCAGTTTGGACTCCTGCCTTTTTGTCAATGCCACTGTATCCAACCCATATAACATAGCTGGTCTCACTTCCCTCTTGTAGAGCTTCCCTCTCATTCTTAATGGTGCTCGTCTGTCACAAATCACTCCTGACACTTCTCCACCCTCCACATCCTGCTTGTACTCTCTTCATCACCTCCTCCCACACTCATCATTACTCTGAACGGTTGATCCCAAGTATTTAAACTCATCCACCTCTATAGACTCTACTCCCTACATCCTCACCATTCCTCTATCCTCCCTCCCATTCACACACATATATTCCGTCTTACTCCTGCTGACCATCATTCCTCCCCTCTCTAGAGCATATCTCCACCTCACCAGATTCTCCTCAACCTGTTCCCTACTCTCACTACAGATCACAATGTCATCTGCAAACATCACAATCAATGGAGACTCCTGTCTGATTTTGTCTGTCAACCTGTCCATCACCACTGCAATTAAGAAAGGGCTCAGAGCTGATTCCTGATGTAATCCCACCTTCACCTTAAACACACCTGTCACTCCCACCACAGAACTCACTGCTGTCACACTACCCTTGTACATATTCTGTAGCCCTCTTACAGATTCTTCCACCACTCCTGACATCCTCATAAAATACCACATCTCCTCTCTAGGCACCCTTTCATATGCTTTCTCTAAGTCCACAAAGACACAACACAACTCCTTCTGATCTTGACTGTACTATTCCATCAACACTCTCAGAGCAAACATCACATCTGTACTGCTCTTTCCTGGCATGAAACCATACTGCTGATCACTAATCCTCACCTCCCTTTTTAACCTAGCTTCCACTACTCCTTCCCATAACTTCATGCTGTGACTGATCAATGTTATCTATCTGTAGTTACTACAGCTCTGCACATCACCCTTATTCTTATAATTGGTACCCAAACACTTTTTCTCCACCCCTCATGCATCCTCTCACTTTCCAAGATTACATTAAGCAATCTGGTTAAAAAGACCACTGCCATTTCTTCTAAACAATTCCATGCTTCCACAGGTATGTCATCTGGACCAACAGCCTTTCCATTCTTAATCCTCTTCATAGCTATCCTTACTTCCCCCTTGCTAATCAGTTGCACTTCCTGATTCACCATACCCACATCATCCAACCTTCTCTCTCTCTCATTCTCTTCATGCAACAGCCCCTCAAAGTGCTCTTTCCATCTGCTCAACACACTGTCCTCGATTATGAGTACATTTCCCTCATTATCCTTTATCACCCTTATCTACTGCACATCCTTCCTAGCTTATTCCCTCTGTCTAGCCAATTGGTACAGGTCCTATTCTCCATCCTTAGTGTCCAACCTTTCATACAACCCTTCATATGCCTCATCCTTAGCCTTTGCCACCTCTCTCATTGCCATGCAACTCATCGCCTTATACTCCTGTCTACTTTCTTCATCTCTCTGACAATTCCACTTCTTCTTTGCCAACCTCTTTCTCATTATATTCCCCAGTACTTCCTCACTCCATCACCAGGTCTCCTTGTCCTCCTTCCACTGTCCAGATGTCACACCAAGCACTTTTTTGGTCATATCCCTTACTAGCTTTTCTGTAGTTACCCAGATATTCGGTAACTCTTCACTGCCACCCACTGCCTGTCTTAACTCTTCCCTGAACTCAACCTCACAGTCACCCTTTTTACATTTCCACCATTTGATCCTGGGTGCTGGCGTCACATTCCTCCTCATCTTCTTGATAACCAACATCATCCCACAGACCAACATTCCATGCTGCCTAATTACACTTTCCCCTGTCACCACTTTACAGTCTCCAATCTCCTTCAAACAGGCCCTCCTGCATAGGAGATAATCCACCTGTGTGCATCTTCCTCCACTATTGTATGTCACCATATGCTCCTCTGTTTTGTTAAAATATGTATTCACCACAGCCATGTCCACCCTGTTTGCAAACTCCACCACCATCTCACCTTTTGCATTCCTTTGGTTAACACCATACCTACCCATCACTTCTGCATCCCCTCTGTTCCCTTCACCAACATACCCATTGAAAGCTGCTCCAGCCAACACTGTCTCACTCTTGGGTACAGTCATCACCACTTCATCCAACTCACTCCAAATTTTTCTGTCTCATCCATAGCACATGCAACTAGAGGAGCATATGCACTAACAAGAGTTATCATTACACCATCAATTTCCATCTTCATTAACATCACTCTATCTGACACTCTTTTCACCTCCAAAAATACTCTTGCCATACTGTTCCTTCAGGATAACCCCTACACCATTTCTCCACCCATCCATACCATGATACAACTATTTGGACCAGACTCCGATACACCTAGCCTTACGCCCCTTCCATCTGGTCTCTTGCACACACAATATATGAACCTTCCTTCTGTCCATCATATCAGCTAGCTCGGTCCCCATACCAGTCATACTGCCAACATTAAAAATGTCAGACATCCTCAAGGTATGTCTCTGAATGCAAAGGCTACTGTGCTAACAAATGACTTAAGTGTGATACAGTAATATTAAGTGTCACTAATTTTGGCCCATCGTCCCCCATGTATGTGTGGCATACTCCAGATGTCCTGCTGTAACAGGTTGACAGGAATGACTGACCAGCAAGAGTGAAAATACAGTGTGCCATACTGACATAGAACAGAAATTTATATCAGGTATCACCTGTGTACATCTATGTATGAGTAGGTGTACCTGACTGGCTCATAACAACAGACATGGGATGTAAAATGTCAGGTAAATAAGCTGTACATGTTGTACACGTGTGTAATCTCAGTTTCTGTGCATGTAACAGATTTAGATTTCTATAGCTACTGGTTATTGCATTGCCCTGACACAGACATGGGTACTAGAATAAACATGATTATCAGGCTAAAATTGGAAAGGTGTCCAACTGTGTTATGCCCTTGTGTCCATGCCTACTACAAACATCTATATGACCACCAACATAGAGGTATGGACTCAGCAATACCTTACTTGCAAAACCTATCTCCACCAAAGTAGAGTAATCCCCTTTGCTGGACAGCAGCAATACACAAGCCACATAATTGGTTGCTATATTGCCTGTACAGGTCAGAGTAGGAGCAGGCACCAACTTGGCAGTGAGCCAACCTTTGTCTGAATAAGCATATAAGGTCACAAGTAGATTACTGTAAGCCTAACTATGAGTACAAATTGGACACATCCACCAAGGGCAATCACAAGGCCATCTTCACATATGTTTGCAATCTCAAAGGCAACAATCCAACCCACCCTGTAATGTTGGTCAATCACACCACACACACACACACACACACACACTCACACACACACACACACACACACACACACACACACACACACACACACACACACACACACACACACACACACACACACACACACACACACACACACACACACACACACACACACACACACACACACACACATCATAGCTATAGCCAACCTACTGCAGACAGATTTAGGGCAAACATCATCCCCCTGGCTCACCATCAGTGTAGGTGGACATGCAAACCACCTGCACCCTCCCCTCATCATCAGGAAGCAGGTGCATACTGCCTAAACAAAGTCATAAAAAGCAAGTCTTCATGGGACCTGAGAACATTCCTGTCTGCATCTTACATGAACTCAAGCATATGCTTCCAGCTCCATTACACACTGTATGCAAGGAAAGCCTGGGCACCATTGACATCACATCTGCAAAGAAGACAGCCACTGTTATCCCTCTACACAGATGTGAATGATGAATGGTGGTTTATGCAATGTACTGGCCCTCATTGGGGAGAACATGACACATCAGGACCAGGAGTGCAATGCAGGTTCATACTGTGCTGATAGATGACAGGGGTATGATATAGTTGTAACTGTTGGCTAAAGATAGGCAATTTTGATGTGCTGGCTCTGTAAATAATGGGCAATATCCGAGGTCCTGTGATGTGTTTCCCTGCTTATGTCTTTCATGGTGCATGCAGTGTCAGCATATAGTGCAGAGGAGAATGCAGTTATTACTGAAGCAATAACACAGCACCATCCGGTGCTGTTCGGCTGGAGCTGACAAAATCTGTGGAAGCGGACTGCCCTGTGGGATGAGCTTCTCAACAGAGTGAACATCTTGGGCCACCATGATTGCACATATGATCAGGTCAGGCATCGGGTAACTGACCTGATACATGGTGCCTGGCAAAGGGCTGCTGCCATGGCCAGGGCCAATACTGCTACAGGTAGGGGTCCAGCCACACAGGCCCCATTTATAGGAACAGAGGAGCTCCTTGCCAATCTTGGGGCAGCTCTCACATGACAATCAACACATGAAACACCAGTCATGGAGGTGGGTGGCACCCAGACAACAGGTGAGGAGCATCCCGGTAAGGCCACAGTTCACATCAGTTTAATCATGTAGTAGTCATACTGTCTTCAGTAGAGTATCTAGATGCATATATCAGTTCAGCCTGCATTTGTGGGTGCAGTTTAGTAATGCACACAAGTGCACATCTATGCTGGGGGACAGCAAATTATGTGCTATCACAGCTTGTACTGTACCTGTGCAGACACGTAGCATTCATCTTGTACCAATGTCAAATGTGAGTCTGCTGACAATACCACTCCCCCACAACTACATAGGCACCTCTGGTCTGCATGTGGGACAGAAGCCTGAAGCTGGTGAGTATGGGATTTTCCTGTTGTGGCTCACCAGTACCTCAGGAATGTTAAGGTCATGCATGTGACCATGCATACAACTGTTACTCTCAGCTATTTTGCAATATCTGCATGTTCACTTGTGGTGGGGTTATATGCATTGCATCACAGTGGTCATCACAGGGGCCTATTTGCAGGAGATGTCACATATCTGTAGCATACCTCAAAACCTGTCATTGCAAGAAATCTGGACAAAGACTGACAAAATGGGGGGATGAAGGCCCAAAATTAGGGACATATTTTATAAATTAGTGTTATATAGTGCATATAAATGATGTACACACACACCTGTTAGAATGCCAGGTATTTTTGAAATACAAAAATGAGTGCACAATAACACATTTCCAAACCCTCCCAACCTTTCATGTGACCTATAACCTGTACAATTCAATTGTAAAACAAATAAATCTGTTAGGGGAACAATTATGACACATAAAAAACCTACAAGAAGCTAGATGCATACAGGGTGCACAGGGTGAAGTTAATCCTGTGTTGTAGCAGCTTTCAATATTATTACAGCATTATGTCTTCTTGGGGTCACACCTGCCATCAATTACAGAGACTCTTTGATTAACAGCAAATAACGGTCAGCTGTCCTACCAGGATTATCCTAAATTTACTCAGTTGCCTGCTACAGCAACAGCCATAGTTCACATACAGCTTACGAAGCAGCAAAGGGATGTTATTTGTGAAAGGTATCAGCCCAGGGAAGGGTACACACACATTTCCACAGCATTGCATATGCCATGGATCCCAGTGAAGATAGTCATCAAATTGTGGTGGAAATATGGGGCAAGAGTGACATTGCAAAGAACTGGACATCCCTCCAAATGTATGGAAAAGACAAGTCCCAGTCTGTTCAGGGAGGCTGCCAAGAGACCTACAGCAACACTACAGGAGTTGCAGGAATCACTGACTAGCACCAGTTGTGTACTACATGTGACAACAATCTCCTGTATTCTCCACGTCTGGCTTATGGGGTAGGTTTGGAAGATGGAAGCCTTCTCACACACAGAACAACATCCAGGTCTGGTGAATTTCTCAAGAAAAATACATCAGATCCTCCAACAGCATTTGGGAAAATGTGTTATGGTGTAATGACATCAAGGTAACACTTTTTGGCCACAATACCAAAAGGTTTGTTTGGCACAAGAACAGCACAGTGCATCATCAAAAGTACACCATCCCCATGGTGAAGCATGATGATGACAGTGTATTCCTTTGGAGTTGCTGTTCATAAGCTGGAAGTGGGCCTGTAGCCAAGGTGGAGGGGATTAGGAACAGTTCAAAATACAAGTCTTTTTTGGTCCAAAATCATCATGCGTCTGCTAGAAAGCTGTGGAAGAAGAGGACCTGCACCTTTCCACACAACACGGACCCATACCATACATCAAAATCCATAAAATAATGTCTTTACCAGAAGACAATCAATGTTTTGGAAGGGCCCATCCACAGTCCACACATACATCCAATAGAGAATATGTGGGATGCCCTGAAGAGCCTGTGCATAAGTGATGCCCTTGCAATCTGAAAGCGTTGGAGGGCTTCTGCAAGGGAGCGTGTATAAATATTGCTATGTCAATATGTGCCATGCTGATACACACCTTCCCAAGAGGACTGACTGCTGTTAAGAAATCAAAAGTTTAAGGGTGTGCACAGTCATGCAACCAGCTTATTGTACATATTTCAACTTCTACATTACCCCTAACCAATGTGTTTGTTCTTCAATTGGATTGCACAGGTTATAGGTCACATTAAAGGTGGGAAATGTTATCATATGATTTCTGTGGTCTCATGTTATATATCAGACAAACCTGGCATGCTAACAGGGGTGTCTACATTTATAATAGTCACTGTAAGCTTAGAAGGTTGTTAGTGTAACTGGTTCTTTTGTAACATACATGTACTGAAGGTTTTGAAGTGTGACACTCAAAATATGCCATTAAATAATGACATCAGTCCTCATATCATCCCAGTCATGTGTCAGACAAATACAGGATTTATGACAAACAGACCAGAAATATGAGCCACTCATGTAGACATTCAGTGACACTCTGCACATTTGATAGGTATGTTCTGTAGGAGTTGCCAGTGTGCTATACAGGTTAACAGCAATTATATGTACTTGGGTGTAGTGTGTGCTACTTGAAGGCCCATCACCTACTAACACTACTCACATATCACAGAGGTATATATACGTTGTAACAGTAAGTGGAAAGGGCTGCACTGCATGATGTTGAGGGCCTCTCCAGGGTGTGTATTCAGTGGTCTGACTATTGTGAATATCACCAGCTGGCTATTGTGAGGAATGTGTATCGCCTGTCTTTCACCTCAACTGTATGTGTGCGCCTGCGCATGCATGCGTGTGTGTGTAGTTTTGTGCATGTGCATGCATGTATAGCAGCAAACGGTATACTGCAGGTATTAATTTACATATGTTGTCTTTCCTTCACAGGTGGTCATAGTGGTCACGGTCCCTCCCACACAGTATCTTATGTCAGTGTCTCTGCAGGATCTGGCAACGATGATGGTCATATTCAGGCACAGGAGGTGTTGTCAGGGGCTGAATCTGTGCCATTGGTTGGCATCCCACACTCATCCACAATGTCACCGCACACAGGCACAATGCCCACACATGCCCCATCCCCAGCAGCCACAGATGATGGACAGTTGGCAGGTGGTGGCATGGAATTGGCTAGTGTGGTGGCTATGGCAGGTGTGAATGTAGACACTGTCCATAGGGAGAGTGCAGGTGACATCCCACACAGGCGGTTGGAAAGGGGTGCTTGCAGAAGGACTTCTGCTCATCAAGCCTCTGTCGCAAGTGCCACAATAGGTGACATCAGATGCATGTTTCTGGCTGTCATGGATACACAGGCACATATTGAATGCAACACCAGACAAATACTTAGGGTGGTGGATGCAACTCCTTCTGATTTACATGGTGACATACGTGACATTGTTGAGGCTAAATGCCAAAATACAGAGGTCATGAATAGATGGTGGGTGAGACCTTGGCAATCCTTGACCATGGCATTTGTGTGCTAGAGCATGTGGTGGGAGATGGGCATTGGCCACGTGGACATTAGTCAGTACCAGCATCAGCTGAGAGTCTATAGGGCTGTGCAACTTCCCACTCCTGTAGTGGCAGTGACACCAGCACCACCAAAGGGGGGTTGCTGTCCACATCACAATGGAACAGGCCATGGGCATGTTGTCCTAGCTGATGCCATCAGAGACATGGATCCAGCAGACAGCAGTCACCATCAGGAAGCAGTACTGCATCTGACCTTGGGCCTGGTGGTGTCAGTGAGACCTCTGGCAGGATCAGTTCATGTGTCCATGGGCAGAGATGGTTAACTGGGCACCCTGCCATGTACAGTCCACAGCTGTCCAACATACCCCTGTGTAGGACAGCCACATGGCGTGACTGTGTGCATACATATATACACACACACATATGTATCACAGGCAGGTCACCTCCAGTCACACACAGCACCTCTGCACAGCCAATCTATAGGATACTCCTACAGACACACACACATGGATGTCAACAGTATGGCCCAGCCTAGGCTTCTGGCAAACACACACCTTGCCATATGCATATGATGATACCTGTGCTACATCCCTGTCATCCATACCATCGATGCAGGGAAAGGCTAATAAGAGTTTGATGGACAGGGTGAATATAGTACAGTGTAGCTATGTAATACTGTGTAAGGTGCAGTCTACTTGCAGTTGTTATGGGTGCACATAAAGGTGTATGTACCTTATTAGCCATGATGCATTATTGATGTTAGTACCACTGACTGAATGTAGTCTGACATGCTGTATTCTGTTAGTGTTCCAGGTGTCTGTGGGTCTGCAGGCTGTGGCCCTGCAGACATTACCAACATGGAGTATGGCAGGGTGGAAATACACCAACCATTTCATAGCCAGGGTACAGCTTTATATGTACGTTTACCAGGTGTGTATGCATGCAACAGTGTGTGACCTGCCATACATACCCCTTGTCACAAACAGGTAGCCTTCAGACATGTCACCTCAGTGTTATGTAGTACCACAGGCTCATACATATGGAACAGGTTACTGGAGTACTGTCAGTAGGTCCCTCATCAGCTTAGCCATTAGACTGACCGCAACAGATTCACGTGTCAGCACCTGTTGCCCCTGCCATTTCTTTCCCATATAATCAACCCTGATGCAGTTGGTGAGGGCATGCATAGTACTGTGTATGACAGGTTTGTGGTATGTATTCCTGAGTTTGCAGGGAGGAACAGGAGACAAAATGGTATATCCTTTGCATACACACAGTAAAGACTGACACAGGGGATGTGCATACTGTAACACAAACACAGTTGGCAATGTACAGATTCATAAACCTACATATCTACTTTAATGTACTATAGTGCTATATACACATGACATGCCCCACATAGATTATATGTGTGGGACATAACCCACAACCTCTTACAAGATGTAATGTTATGAATGCCTTCATGGATGGTGAGATAACCCACCAGAAACAGCAACTGGAGTAATATATTGCTCCTAAAAGCTGAGACAAGTGATATGGTAGCAGACATATCAGCTTCAGTCAGGTATGATATCTGATTCTGGCATGTGTGTCAGTACACTAAATATGACCTGTTTGGCAACAATATCCCATACATGGTCATTGTTGGGGGACACAGACCACATATGGGTTGCAAAAATCCAGATATTCCATAGACATCTGTGCAGATGACTGGAATGGCCTGTACAATGGTTTAACATGCTGCATGTGAGGTAGATGCCATTAACATTCTATATAAAGTAATGCCATCAGGAGGTGGTAAACAGACATGGATGGTGCTCACATCAACATGATATAACCCACACAGGATATGATTGTCACCCAGACACACACTTGCCAGTATTGAGATTAGAACCCATACATATCTAGTTATTTCTACTATAGTGTTATGCAGTTATCAGATGCACCATGCAGCTTATATGAATACATCTTGTCCCAAGGTACTTCTAAGGTGAATGACATCAGCAGGCCTTGTAAATTAAGGTGATGGGAAGTGTACAGTGTAATACACAACTCGAAATGGTATAACCCACACACGATATGAGTCTCATCCCAAACACACACACACACACACACACACACACACACACACACACATGCACACAAACACACACAGAGTTTCCAGTACTGAGATTAGAACCCCTAACTATTTAGTTATTTCTTCTATAGTGTTACACAGGTATCAGATGTGCCACAGAGCTTATAGGAATTGAATTTCACCCAAGGTACTTCTAAGGTAAATGACATCAGCAGGCTTTGTAAAGTAGGGTGATGGGAAGTGTACAGGGGCGTACACAACTCAAAATGGTACAACCCATACACAATACGATTCTCACACACACACACTTACTTGCCAGTATTGAGATTATAACCTCTGCCTATCTAGTGATTTGTACTATAGTATTAGGCAGTTATCGCACATGCTACGGAGCGCATTGGGCTGACAATTGGCCAAAGGTGCCGATAAGGGGAATGACATCAGCAGGACTGATAAAGTAGGGCCCTGAGTGGGAAACCTATCAAAATACTTCTTCTTACAAACATACACACTTATGCACACACATCTGCTGGCTCTGAGATTAGAACCTCTGTTTATCTAGTGATTTGTATCAAAGTGTTACACAATTAATGCACACAATACAAAGCTTAGTGGGCTGACAACTGGCCAAAGGTGCTGATAAGGGGAATGACATCAGCAGGACTGACAAAGTAGGGCACTGGGTGGGAAACTTATCAAAAGGCTTCTTCTTATAAGCATACATACTTATACACCCACACACATTTACTGGATCTGAGATTAAGCCCCCTGCCTATTTGATGATTTATATTATAGTGTTACACAGTTATCACACTTGCTACTGAGCTTACTGGGCTGATGACTGGCCAAAGGTGTTGAAAAGAGGCATGACATCAACTGGACTGATAAAGTGGGGTGCTAGGAAGTGCTGTGGGTGGGAATGACCTAAAGCTGTTACACCTACAAACAAGCACACACACTCCCTCACATACAACTGTCACACATACAGTTGCCAATATTGAGATTAGAACCCCTACTTATCTAGCTATTTGTACTACAGTGTTACACAGTTATCACAGATGCTACAGAGCTTATAGGGGTGATAGGTGCCCAATGGTACTATTAAGGTGAATGACAGCAGCAGATCTTGTGAAGTAGGGCAACATGAAGTGTACTGATTGTGAACAGTCTCCTTATACTTAGAACTATGGACACACAAACACACAGGGAGGTAATGTGATATTGTACACCCAACCTCAGTACTATTACATGATGGGACTCACCTTTTATGCTGGCACGTGCAACTGTTTACAACTGGTATGCCACTGTCCACAGCAGGACATCACTGTATGCCATTCAGGCTATCCGTGTGTGTGACTCAGTCTGTCTCTGTCCCCCTGTATGTCTTTCTCTATCACTGTCTGACTTTCGCTTCCCCACATCTATGTGTGTGTATGCTTGACATATGTTATCTGTTGCCCATATATATCTCTGTGTATCTCATACAACAGATGCAGATATATCACATATGGGCCACCTACAGCTAGCTGATGGTAATCCTGTCTGATGTGTGTGTGTGTGGGGACAATTAAGGTGTACATAGCTGTCTGTATGCACAGACATATATACACAATACAGTCATATAGCCTGATATGGGTTCCAACATGTCCTGTGATTCTCTAAGTGTAGGATTATGCCCAGTGTGACCTTTTATAGTTAGAGTGGGACTCCATTCCAGAGATAGTTTTACTCCAGTCCAGGGATTTGTGTGCTACAGCCATACCTCTCAGTTGTACAAAGGACTTTCGTCAGGGTACTGGGTTTGTTTAGCAGACATTTCCTGACACATCTGTAGTCTGACACTGCAATGTATTGTGTCATTACCTAGTGCCAGACATTCTCAGATCATCATGGTGCTTTACCAGAGGAATACTAGTTGTATGATACATAGACCAATATTATGAGGGCAGCTATGTACATTCTTGCCCCACAAGGCCATTTGCGAGGTGTGGCTACAGCCAGTTGATGACACACTTTGTAAACAGTCCAGCAACTTGGTGATATACTGGCTGGGGATCTCCTGCTTGTGTGGCATCTTTCTAACCTGAGTTGTCATATCCTTGTGTGGCCATAACTCTCACCTGTACATTTTTGGCAGGTTGTCCAGGTGTTTGGCTAGAGGTTTCATCCTGTCTATGTAAAGTTGTGTTTTTATGGCAAGTTAGTTACACATAATTGAAGAGTGATGTTACAAAATAATAGTCAATTTCCACAACTGCAAACCCCTCACCCTATCAACTTTCTCAGTATGTAAGAGCGATATTTACAAAACATACCTATCATTGTGGCTTTGTTCCACTTTCATTTCTGCCCTTGTCCAGACATCTTGCTGTCAGAGGTTGGGAGTTATGGGTTTGGGTACAGAGTGCATTCTACTGTGCAGGCATGTCCCTTATATGTAGAAGCAAACATAAGAAAAAATGATTATTGAGAATAACCACTAGCAACAGTACAAAACAGTGCTTATATTCACAAAAGCCTTAGCACCTCGGCTATACATCCTTCAAGATGTCCATTATATGTGTAGTATATTCCACATATCACTGTGACTTTCAGGTATGTCAGTGTCAGAGCAGTGGGTGTCATGGATATGCATAACAGCTGGTACTGCAGTTATCTGCACATGGCCATGTCAAAGACAGCACTGTACCTACAGCACTACAGGACAACTGCCAGGAGAAGGTGCTGACCAGATCCTGACAGTATTAACCACACATACACATAGCTCATTGACCCCTGCATATTGCGGACAGGCAACATGTTTTCATGTGTATTGGTACAGCCCTGCCAATGTGTGCTATGCTGCTATTTCCCTGCAAACATACATGTTACTGCATTTCTGTGGATACATGGGGGCACAGCTGTCAACTGTACACATTTGCACAGACTGTGCTGATATTTGCTTTACATTTTGGTTCCATTTACCATACTATTGTGCCCTGTCTTGGGGGTTAGAGGCATATCAGTAAAAAGCACAGGTAAGATTGTAATGGCATACTTTTGAGTTTCAGACTTTTTTCCCTTCATAGCTTTACTGCAACTGTGAGTCCTGCTGTGCTATCACTGTGTGATTCTGTAGGGGGGGTAATCCGACATTTTCACCATTTGTGTGACTTCACCAGACATTTTCCTCTGGTTTTCTACAACTGACTTGCTGTGGGAAGTAGGGATGGTATGGGACCCCCACACTGACATCGATGCCTGTGACCCCCCCCCAGTTAGTTGTCCTCACACATATACTGCAGTGGGATTTGCCACCTTGGGTACTACTGCATAGTGTGTGGAGGCCAGTTTTGGCCAGGCATTTCCTGGTCTCCCACATAGCTGTCAGTTGTCTGCTGTTATACGAGTAGGCCACCCCATTCCCTTGCATGGATGCAGCATTACTATAGATATGGTTGCAAAAAATACTAATCCATTCATTTATAGTTAAGAAGACTGAATTACCTTGTGCATGCGGCAGTTGTGAGGATGGTGCTTGAGAGCCGCCTATGTTGGATACACACAGTACACTGCCTATACATGGTAAGTTACAGGTAATGTGATGTGTGTGTCATCCATTTTACTGTGTGTGCAAGTCAGAGAGAGGTGTCACTCCCTGGGGTCCCTACAGTGTCAGTGTGTGTGCTATACATTGACTTTTTGCCAAGGCCTGAGCACACTGGCATGCCTCCATCTGTCTACAGGAGCAAGCTCAGGTGTCTCCTTCTCTGAGTCCCTCTGTGCTTGTGGGGACCTTGGCAATGGTGCTGGGCTGTGTGGCCCTTCCCTGTGCTGTTTCTGCTGCAGCTGCTTTCACAGGATCATATTGTGTAGCATGGCACATGCTATGAACACGTGTGCACATGTGGCTGGAGAGCACTTCAAAGCTCCACCAGATATGTGAAGGCAGCGGAAATGTGACTTGAGTATCCCAAACACATGCTCTGTAATGATCCTGATTTTTGTGTGTGACTCATTATGGCATTCTTGTGTGGGTGTGTGTGCATTTCTGATGGGTGTCATCATCCATGGTTCCAGTGCATAGCCAGCATGCCAGTGGGGGCAGCACACACATTCATGATAATGCCTTGGGCATTGTACATGACCTGGCTGTTGGAAGGGAATCCCTTGCGGTTTATGTAGACCCTACCCTGTTAACCAGGTGGCGTTTTGATGTGGATGTGCGTGCAGTCTATTGCACCCAGTACCTCTGGGTATTCTGCTACATGGTGGAAGAGACATATATTGCTGGTCCTCTCCTCAGGGGTGTTGGGGAAGTAAATGTGCTCACCGGCATGTGGTAGCATGGGATCCAGGAACTGGTGGAGTACCCTGGATGCAGATGCCTGTGAGATGGGTCTAATTCATATGATCTAAATTTCATTTGACTGAAATTCATTTGACTGAGACCAATACACTGAAAGTTCAAAAGACTGAAAACTCATTTGACTGAAACTCATAACACTGACACAATAAGTAAAAGGTATATGCCCTTTTCCCCACTGTAGTGTGATCTTGGAGTTAGTATATATAGTTAGGGGGGTGGGGGCACAGCCCTCTACATTGGGGGGTATGGGGGTGAAGTCCCCCACATTCTTTATACATTTTAAACCATACACATGGATATTTATAACTGCAATGAATAACTCTTTACAGAAAACAACATTTACCTAAACTATGTGGGGGGCTTTGCCCCCCACACCCCCCCTAACTATATATCCTAACTCCAGGATTGCACTACAGTGGAGAAAAGGGCATATACCTTTTACTTTAATGTGTCAGTGTTATGAGTTTCAGTCAAATGTGTTTTCAGTCTTCTGAACTTTCACAGTTTTGGTCTCAGTCAAATGAATTTCAGTCAAATGAAATTTAGGTCATAGGAAGTAGACCCTGTGAGACCCCCATGATGTCCCCAGTAGGTCTTTGGAAAGTACCTGCAGCTAGAATTCTTAAGGCTACACATACCTTGGTATCCACTGGGATGGGTTCCCCTTTGTTGGCTCTAGGTCTGAGTTGAGGCTGGCACAGCTCAGTGATTTGCTGAAGTATGTCTCTGTCCACCCTGTAGTGCTCTACTGTCTCTAGATCATGTAGCCCCTGGTAGGTTACTCTGGGTCTGAACACTCTTCTCCTCCTCCTTGGTCTGTGGTGGTTGTCAGCATTATCCTCCTCTCCGCCCTCAGCCTCTAGCACATACTGGTAGAACAAAGCAATGGAAGCCCCTAACATTTTTCCAGATAAAATTCCCCTACATGTGTACACCAATGGTGCAGAGTTTGTGTGAAAAAACAGACTGTAAGGTGCTTCCATAGTTTATACTGTTGTGCTGCAGAAGCTACCTGTATGATTGGCTAGCTATGATGCATTCCACCTGCTAGCTATGTATTTTGTTTTTGATTGCTTTTATTCTGTTATTTTCCTTTTGTTTCCTTTTTTCCCATCCCATTTCCATCCCTTTTAAGCCCTAAGGTAAGCTGCAAAACCCAGTGCCCAAATGTAAACAGTCCTGCTAGTTTTGTTATTTTATTTTTTAAGACCCGGTGCAAGCCACGCATACACTTTTAGCTAATGTAAACATGAAGGAATGGCCCTCCCTGGACACGAACATGCTCTTCATTTCATGGAATTAGTCAATACAGCCTCAGGCGCACCCGCTTGCTTAGCAATGTTTAGGTAAGCTTATCTGGGCATCATAGGGCTCCAGTGTGCTTACACCATGCAGGACACACCCCCTTTTCATGTATGTTGCTCCTCCTATTTACACGATCGTGTTAAAGCACCTATAAGGTTGGGTGCAGTTTGGCACTTAAACGATTTTTGTGATTCAGTAAATTTCCCCTGATTTGCATAACCCACTGCCTTAGTCCATAGTTACTGCACTAGCACAGAGCCTTTCCCCTTAACAACCACTGTTCCCTGGTATTGTTTTGATTCGGCATGCCATAGACTATAATGGCAAAATGCAGATTTCCCTTAAAATTGAGTTTTCACATTTTTTTAAATTTTTGGCATGATCCCATTTGCGCGCTGGTACCCTATGCTTAAACAGCCAAGATCAGCCAAAAAAAATATTTACTTTTGTAAAATTGACACACTTTATATGGCCATTGGCATGCCTAAAGATTATAATACATGCTTTTATTTGAGCTGTCATGCCTCCATTTTTTTCTTTTTGCAGAAATGTATTTGGCTAGTAGCCGAATACATTTCTGCAACTAACATTATTCTGTAACTAACACTATTCTTGCACAGATGCCTGCCTGCTTGCTGAATTACTAATTCCCCTCATTTGCATGTTTTTTTTTGAATGGGGGGTTTGTGTAAAGGATATTTGAAACTGATTAGGATTGAACAATATTATAACCTGAATGTGATGTAGAAAAAAACCTCTAAAAGATCTGTATCGGTGACACATTTTTACTGCAATCTGTACGAAACTAATAGGATATAAGGCAAATTAGAGACTTTATTATATTTATTACATTATTTATTATATTTATGGAAGGTAGCAAACATCTTGGTCATATGTAAATATATATAGTATTGATCAGAATCCAGGAACTGGGAAAATTCATTAAGCAAAATGTTTCCAAAGCTAACAGAATTGCCAAATTCAGATGAGTTCACTCCAAACACAATTAAGTAGTATGAAATGAAGGAACAGTCACCTTTCTGGATAAACGCTCACTAGCCAGAGAAAAATAGAGTGTAAACTAAGCAAAAAACACCTGGCTTAGAGCGAAACAAACAGTAAATTCCGATCCTCTGGCACAGCAATAACTGTCCGATGCAATCTTATATGAAAAATCCTCTTTAATAATGTAAAATAGAGAACAGACAAGCGCTTTCGCTTTAATAAGCTTCCTCAGGTCTATGTAGAATAACATAAAAACTTCCATTTATATATACAAACAGACCCTACCATCAATTAGACAATTCCTTCTGCATTTAAAAGGGAAATGCCTGCAAATATATCAAGCTTGCACTCGAAAACATATATATATATGCATGCTGAAATTGTAAATAGGCAACTATATTCACACAATTAAAAAGTATGTAAAACATATTAGTGAATATCTATATATATGAATAATATGATATATTATATGTTATAAAAAATCTATATATATAAATAGATATGATAGTCATATTATGTTGTAAATATGCTACATTACATTGCTAATAATAACTAATGAGTGTATATATGTATAAATCTCAATGATGATACATACATGAATATAAATACGTATAAATAGACGTACCTAACTAAAATTTCATATCATTAAAACAGTACATTAAAACACATACATACATAACATACGCATACAGGGAATAACATATGTTGGCTGTCAAAAACTTATAAAAACACTAATCATTACATATCTAAGAATAGTGATGTATATGAGAAAACCTAAAAGATATGTATGTAAATATGTATTAACTAATATTTCTAGGTATATGAAGGTATAGATATCTCATTGTGTTAACCACCCATCCTATCTAATTTTCCTTCTCTTTCTTAGTCTTGGTTTAATGGATACTCTTTCATTATTTATTTTAATGATATTAAAATTTTAGTTAGGTATGTTTATCTATATATATATTCATGTATGTATCATTATTGAGATACATACATATATACACTCATTAGTTATTATTAGCAATGTAATGTAGCATCTTTACAACATAATATGACCATCATATTTATTTATACATATAGATTTTTTATAATATATAATATATCATATTATTCATACATATAGATATTCACTAATATATTTTATACACTTTTAATTCAGCATGCATATATATATATGTTTTGCGCTTGATATATTTGCAGCATTTTCCTTTTAAATGCAGAATGAATTGTCTAATTGATGGTAGAGTCTGTTTATATAAATGGAAGTTTTATGTTATTCTACTGGAGGAAGCTTATTAAAGCGAAAGCGCTTGTCTGTTCTCTATTCTACATTATTAAAGAGGATTTTTCATATAACATTGCATCGGACAGTTATTGTGCAGAGGATCGGATTTGTTTGTTGTTTGTTCTAAGCCAGGTGTTTTTTGCACAATTAAGTAGTATGTTGAATGATGAAAATATATAGGGTAGCCATTAGGTTTCCTTGCTATTCTAGAGACATTCAACAAAAACAGAAGTATGTGATCCAATTATTTTACCAAATCCTTTGATGGCATTTTGTAAAATTAAAGCTGATGTAAGGTGTTACCTCTGAAATGTTAAATATTCTGACTATAAAAAGAGATTCATTACTGTACATGACATGGAAGAAAATCATACATAAACCCAATAAATCTGGTCATGAATTGTTTGTATTTAAATTTTCTGTTTTAGAAAACGATGGGTAAAAAAAGGCAATAAGCACAATGATAAATTTGCTGCTATCATGACATATCTATAGCTGTGAAGCTATGCTGAGATAGGGCAATATGGATCAATAAAAGAAAGTGATAATAGGCAAACAAGTCTGGTCACAAACAGTGCTTTGGTGCAGTAGAATAAAATGATTTGCATCAAAATATTTCTGTTAGGTAGAAGTGCGTAATTGTTTTCTGACCTTGTAAATTAAAAGCTGTTTTTGTGTGTGATGATTTTGTCTCTGAAGGATAAAAGAAAGCTATAACAAGTAGTGCTGAATAGCTTAACTCAGGTTTTAAATTAGAAAATGCTGTTAAGCAGGAATTGTTGCAATGGCAATGTAGGTAAATTCAACTTATCTGGTTATATAACAAAGGACCAACTAGAAATAGGACAAGGTAAAATGCATTCTGCAGGACAGTATAGTTCTGCAAGAAGTCTTGTTATTGATACATATTGCAGACATGCCAAGACAGTTGGATGTTCTTTCTCTAAGCAGAGAGAGTCTGTAGCAAAATTGCAAAAGATGGTTACTGGACAAGGAAGTAACCGGACAGTTTTAAAAAAGTTGTTGGCTCACCTTGACCATTAAAACAAAGTAAAACAAATGAATCAATGATTCAGCTTCAAACAGTGAGAAAGCCAACCTGAAAGTAGTAAGTCAAAATATATCATAAGCCCAAAGTACAAAAGGTCCCATTTAATGGAGTTAAAAAATGGAAAATAGCAAAGTGTTTTGATGATAGAACATGAAACATAAAAAAAAAAAAATTCAGATCTAAGATGATTCTGTGAAGCTGATTTTGTCTATTACACAATTTAAGTACAACCTATGCCACTGGATGGAGAATTGGAAACGTACACAAGGCCTGTCACACATGTCCATTATGGACAGAGGTACCTTATAAATATTGGCACTCAGTGTCCTATTAAGATACAAGACATCAATATAATTTCTTGAAAACTTGGCTAGTCTTAGAACAGCCTCCAGGTCATTAGCCTAGTAAAAATCTATGAGTCTAGAAATCTATAAATTGCAGTCTCTGCATGTAATGATTCATATGAACAGCCACCAAGTGACATTGTTAAAATTAGAGCAAAGTGAGATGAGAGTATTATGGAAATTAGGCAAGTCATATGACAAACATCTGAGCCAGGTAGCATGATAATTGACTTAACACACATCAGTATAATGAATACAGTAGTAACAATTTTTTATTATGTTCAATCACCACAGCCTGTGACATATAAGAATCTAATATATGTTGTACTAACAGTATTGTATGCATACAACTTTATGCATTATCTACTTACAATTGGCACCAATAAGAAGCCTACAAAATATAAACATTCTGATGATGCTTGCTGATTATGAAACATTGCGAATAAATGCCTATCTGCAAAACTATCATAGGTTCATAGGTAGGTACTAGGCTATTGGCACTAGGGCCTATATAAGCCTAGCCAAAAGGGTACCCTGGATTTTGCCACCCAAGGAAATTATTTTCCTGAGCCCTTGTCAAGCAGAGCAACAGAAGTGATCTCCGGGGTGAATTTCCTATCTCCCATCCAATCATCAAGATTTTTCTTGAAGAGTGCTAATGAGGAGCTTTGTTTGATATAGATAGGTTGTTTGTTCCAGAGTATGGAAAGTCTCTGGGACAGAAATCTATCCCTCCAGCATGTTCTATTTATTGTGGTTACAAGGTTTAGGTCCCTAGAGTGTGTAGCTTGGAGAGACTGGGATTTAAGTGGAGCATGTCCAACAGTTCTGAGTTTGATATAGCTTTGTATGTTAGGCAGAGATTGCTTCTGAGTAGGTGATATGTGACAGAGTAAAGCTGGTGTTTTTTGAGACGGTCTGCATAGAGCATCTGTTTGAGGCCAGTAATCCTCTTTGTGAGGTATTTCTGCGGCCTTTCGAGTTGTTGTAGATGTCTTGTGAGGTACATACCAAAAGGGATGTTGTATTCTATAATGGGTCTAATGAGTGACAAGTAGAGGGGAACAATGACTTCTTTTTTCCTTGATGAGAAACCCTTTGTGATGAGGTGTGCCACATAGAAGGATTTCCTGACTACTGTGGCAATGTGATTATCAAAGGAGAGACTACAGTCCACCTGTGTCCCAAGGTCTCTTATCACACTTTCAGTGTTAAGCAGACTACTGCCTATGTGGTAGCTCATGGGTACAGAGTTTTTACCAAAAGGAATGACAATGCACTTTTTGGCACTGAGCTTGAGGCCATGGCTTTGACACCAGGCATCTGTCTCAGTGAGGCCCTTGTGTAGGATGTCCACATCGTTAGGAGTTTTGATTATGGCTCCTAGCTTGCAGTCATCTGCAAACTTTGTTAGCCAAAGATGTTCTGTGTTAGCCTGTACTTCAGAAAAGTAAATACCAAACAGGAGAGGACCCAGGACTTGAACCCTGTCGTACTCCACTTGTCACTGGTCTGAAGTTGTATTTGGAGTCTGCTACTTTCACAGTAACAAATCTAGGAAGAAAAACATCCAATGTGTTGTAGGTAGATACAGTACCACCCAATGTGTTGTAGGTAGATGTAGTACCAATGCTGAACTGAAGAGGATGCCAAACATTCTGCAAATGACAATGTGAGCATTTATACAGCAGACCCCCATTTGGTCTGTGAATAGGCAGGATATGCACAGCAAATCTGTCACTTCAAAATACATCCACACATACAAGTGTGTCAACTCATGCATTATAAGCGGCAGTCAAAGCACTAAAACTAGTATGTAAAACATCTGCATCAACACATATGTAATAGATACATAATCTTGACTGTCATTTACATTGTGGAGTACATTTCAAAAACTATTTGCCGTAAAAATGGCTTTATGCTAAATGATATTTCAACGTTTGGATTTAAATCACAGTATTAAGCACAGCTATAGTGTGATTATTTTACTTACCATACTCATACAGAATGGGTATTTATGCATTATAAGCAATGTACCTGGTATTTTGAAAAATACAGGCCTGCAACAAGGATCAGATGCATTTCATTTAACAAAAGAGAAAATGTAGTCAGCATAACTCTATGCCTGCTCTGCTGCTCAAGCCTGTGCATCCTCTCAATGCACATGGCATGATTTCTGGTCCAGTCTTCCTCACCTGAAAAAAAGAAAAGAACAACTATGAATGATGTAGTCCTCAAATAACAGGGATATACATTTCTCAAATTATGTTATAGAAAATTTACTTCTGAAGAACATCAGATAATCACCATATATATATTTACAAGGTTGCACACAGGCCTTACATCTTTGAACAGAAAGGAGGACATGAGATTCAAACCTGCAACTATAATGGACATTTAGACACAAACCTTGATACCTAACTGCCTATCTAATCCTTTTTGACTGAAAGTGTTGTGAAAGCAGTAGAAAGACTTGGTGATATGACATCACCTATATGGGGGATGGTCTACTAATATGAATCCTGGCTTAGGATTTCAAGAAATGAGCATGTACTGGGCATGTATGTAAATACTTAAAAAATTAATTCTTGTCAATACTGTGGTTACAGACATTTACAGCAAAAGAAAACATGCATTGCTCAGACAGTGAGACAGTGTCACATATCATAGAGCTTGTGTTAACAGAATCTTAAACATTGCTGTACATCAGGGACATGGTCAGGTATGTTTGAGGACTAAGACATTCCTTGAAAAAGTGGACATCACAAAGCAAATACATATATCTTCCCTGTTCTGCATTTCATCTGTAAGTCTGCCGATCTCATTCCCTCAAAGGATAATGATGATGTGTTTCTTGAAGTGAATTTAATACTTAATGATAAAACAACACTTGATAGCAATTTTGAAAATAATACCATATTGCCAAAAATGTGTTAGACATATAACCGTCTTTAACAAGCTTTACTGTTCCTTTACTTAAAGAGCTGCTATTAACCTACGATTAAGGATTTTGAACATATTCAAAGGAATTTGATGAATGACTGAGTAATTCATAATCATGCACAAAACAAATGTTAATTTCAATGTCAAACATTCTTCTCTACATAACCACTATGTGTGAAGTAAACCATAATAACAATTTAATTATATGTTTTCCTTAAGTAGATTTAAAACCAGCTAGGCATGTTGGCTGGTTTTCTTACAGGCCAAGCTAAAAGGCAGTATGTTTCTTCATAGCAGGTACTGCTTGTATTTATTCAAATTCCCGTGGATAATGGATGAGTTTGGAAACTTCTGACACTTATTGGTTATTATACTACAAAGAAATAATGGCTATCAACACATAATTGAAAACATATTGTGTAAGCAGTTGGAGGGGTATTCTTCTTGTCTTAAAAATATGGGACTGTGGTAAGAATGTTCACTTTATTATGAGGAATGGAATAAAGAAGTTATTTATGAATTACTATTCAGACATATATTGCTACAGTAGGCAATACTTTCATACTATAATAGATTAGTACAAAACCTGTAGTCATCAGCGGCCTGGGTGCTATAAGTGTCTGTGATGCATGAGGACAGTCGATGTGCAAAATGATGTTGTTATATGTTGGAGAACAGATGTGCATCTACAAAGTTTAGAATTATGTATATTATTAACATTATTAAAACAATTAACACCATAGAAATTTAACTTATACTAATATGGAGAATATTCAGAATTATGTATATTATAAATATTATTAAAACATTAACACCATAGAAAATGAACTCATACTAATATGGAGAGCAGTTATCACATCTACTTAATTATCCTGATGAGCTAATCATCAAAACAGCTACTTAATGGTTATAAAAGCCATCTATCTGATATATTTGAGATACAGATATATCTCTATAAATTCCATAGGAAGTTCACCTATTTGTAAGATTGAGACACTTACTGTAGGGATCCATTGGCTGTCTCTGTACCTCAGTGACCCTCTGACAATGCTCTTCTGCATCACTTTGATGCAGGTCATCATACAGGTGGCAAACCTGCATTCCAGTGCTGTAGATCCCCTTATGTCATTGGTGCTCCCTCACAGTCCAGTTCCATAGGTCTATCATTGCAAAATTCCTTGGTCTGACTCTCATCTGACTCACCACTACATTGTAGATGGTCAGCATCAGAGTGGGATTCTCCTTGGTCCAATTCAGTGCACAGACATAGAGCAGTCTCCATGAAGTAGCCAACTTGATACTCCAATGGAAAATATAGTTTAAATGTAAAAATTGAAAAATGCTCACTGAGGTCCCACTAAGTTGACAGATAGCAATGGTCTGATCTGTAAATATATCAAAGTCAATATTTGAAAGTGGAGCTGATGTCATGTCATCAGGTCATTAGAATATATTGAGCATGTGTTACTCATGGTGCCATTTATAGATACCTATTGGGTACTTGCACAATAAACTTGTGTTACTCCAGATTTAGGCAACTTATATGGGTGTGTACAAATGGGATTCCAAAAACGTGAATTTTAATGAACCTCATTAATTATGCATGGCACAAATGGTACTTAAAGATGTGTGCACATTAGGTGCTCTTACTTTCAGTGATACCTTAGTCAGAGGTACCCGATAAGGTAAATTGGCACCTACAAGCATTCCTATTTTGAGGAATATTACATGTGTTAAACTTGCTCATTCTTAAAGGTACCTGTTAAGATTTATTTTTATTGAAAATGGGTGCTTTAAGAGAAATAGTTGTAACTTACTGGACTGATGTTTTATAGTTTCATAGGTTCATAGATTGGTACTAGGCTATTGGCCCTAGGGCCTATATAAGCCTAGCCATAACAATTCCCTGGCTATTTCTTCCCACGCTATTTACATCCCTGGACTCCTGTCTAACAGGGTGACTGACGTGATCCCCTCCAATCATCAAGGTTCCTTTTGAAGAGGGCCAAAGAGGCGCTCTGCTTGACATGTATGGGCAGTCTATTCCAGAGTCTGGGTCAGGAACCTATCCCTCCAGCATGTTTTGTTTATTGTGATGACAAGATTTAGATCCCTGGAGTATGTGGCTCTAAGAGATTGGGATTTCTTTAAGTGTAGCATGTCCATCAGCTGTGGGTTTGACATGGCCTTGTATGTTAAGCAGAGATCACCTCTGAGTAGACGATATGCGACAGAGTATAGCTGGAGTTTTTTAAAGCGGTCAGCATAGGGCATCTGCTTTAGACCTGTGATTCTTTTAGTGATGTATTTCTGCGGCCTTTCCAGTTGTTGCAGATGTCTTGAGAGGTACATAACAAATGGGGTGTTATATTCTAAAATGGGTCTAATGGGGGATAAGTACAGTGGGACAATGACCTCCTTTTTTCTGGATGAAAAGCCCTTAGTGATGAGGTGTGTCACATAGAAGGATTTCCTGACTGTTCTGGTGATGTGGTTATCAAAGGTGAGACTACTGTCCACATGTGTCCCTAAGTCTCTTATCACACTTTCGGTGTTTAGTGTATTGCCACCTATGTGATAATTCATGGGTACATGCTCATTGCTCTGGCACCAAGCATCTGTTTCTGTAAGGCCCTTTTGTAGAATATCCACAACATTTGGGGATTCAATAATGGCTCCCAGTTTGCAGTCAACTGCGAACTTTGTTAGTCAGAGTCCCTTAGTGTTGGCCTGTACTTCAGAGAAGTAGATGCCAAGCAAGAGAGGTCCCAGGACTGAACCCTGAGGTACTCCACTTGTCACTTGTCTGGAGCTGGATTTGGAGTCGGCTACTTTTACAGTGTGGGTTCTGTCAGTAAGCCAGTTGGCAACCCATCAAGTGATGTAGGGATTAATGCCCAGATTAATAAGTCTATCTATGATTCCAGAGGGGGGATAGTGCCAAAGGCCTTGGCAAGGTCCAAATAGGCTGTGTGGACTGCCTTACCCTTGTCCACTGCTCTGGAGACTGATTCAAAGAAGTCAATCAGGTTCATGAGGCAAGATCGGCCCTTCATGAACCCAAACTGGGTGGGGTCCAGTGTTTGAAGGTTGCCAATGTCTATGTTTATAAGTTCCATGATAATATGTTCCATGGCCTTGCAGATCAGGCTCGTCAGACTGATGGGGCAGTAGTTTCCAGGATCCAAGGTGGATCCCCCCTTGTGGAGTGGAATAACTGTAGCTGTGCACCACTCAGTGGGCACAAAGCCTGAGGTGAGGCTATCATTAAACATGTCACTTAGGAGAGGTGCCAGTTCATTTTGTAGTTCATGTAGTACACAGCCCAGGATGTCATCTGGTCCCATGGATGCTGTATTCTTATCTTTGGAGAGTGCATTTTTTACCTGTGTGGCCATTATTACCGGAATTTGGCAATCTTCCAGTATTGAGACGGGCCATTTAGAGGGTGAAAGGGGGGTGAGGTTGGCACCGAATTGATCTGCCAGGATAGTGGCAATATCCTCGGGATCAGTATATTTAATGCCATTCTGTTGTAGCTCAGAGCAGATCTGAGCATTGCCATTTAGATTCTTGACATTTTTATAAAATGCCTTGTGGTTGTCTTTGAATTCTTTGGCAATTCTATTTTAGTAACTAGCTTTGGAGGGTTTTATGAGGGATCTCAGCTTCTTACTGAGGCTGGTAAGGGAGATTTTTGCATCCTGGGATTTTCCTGTTTTCTGCAACAGTTTCTTCCTTTTGTTGTAAAGTTTGTTTATGGCAGGTTTTATTGACCTTTATGCATTTGCCATTTTCATTAAGGACATGCAGTAATTTCCCATATGCAGTTGTATAAACAAATTTACACAGTAAATGTGAGCAGTACATAGAGCTAGATTTCTGGATCATCTATACTTCTTATGGGTAAGTCCCTACACCCTGTGGCGTAAGTATGGAAATCCACAGATTCTGACATTATCCATAAGTACTGTGTCCTTTTTCTATTATGGATATTTCTTCATTAATGTTTGTTAACAGAAGTCTTATACCTACTTTCTCAATATACAAAGTATCTATACTCTCTGTGGCCTGCTTACAGACCCTGAGGTTTTCCAATGCTTTTCATAATGTGTTGAATGTGTAGTATTTTAATGTGAAATTCATGCACACTCTTATGGCATGATACTATCATCTTTGGATTTCCATTCAACAGATATGTAGTGAAAGGGGTTCTAATCCCACAGACAGCCCCTAAAAACATCACAGGTTATGTTGATTTTACAAGTGTTATGTATGCAGGCATTGTTGTTACTTTTTATGTCTCATTAATATTTGTCACAAACAGTGTTTTACAGACTTTTGCATACTGTTTACTGTGACCTCTACTGTCCACTTGACATCATACTAGATGCTTTGACACAACATGGACAGAGTCTCCTTGGATATGCAGGGAATACAGTTTGTAAAAATGAAGTATGTACTAACATCACCAACATGATTAATGTGGTTCTTAGGTTCATAGGTAGGTACTAGGATATTGGCCCTAGGGCCTCTATAAGCCTAGCCAAATGGTACCCTGACTTTTGCCACCCAAGAAAATTATTTTCCTGTGCCCCTGTCAAGCAGAGCCACAGAAGTGATCCCCGGGGTGAATTTCCTATCTCCCATCCAATCATCAATATTTTTCTTGAAGAGTGCTAATGAGGAGCTTTGTTTGATATTGATAGGTAGTTTGTTCCAGAGTATCGGAAGTCTTTGGGACAAGAATCTATCCCTCCAGCATGTTCTGTTTATTGTGGTGACAAGGTTTCAGTCCCTAAAGCGAGTAGCTTGGAGGGATTGGGATAAGTGGAGCATGTCCAACAGCTCTGGGTTTGACATAGCTTTGTATGTTAGGCAGAGATCACCACTGAGTAGGCAGTATGCAACAGAGTAAAACTGGAGTTTTTTGAGACAGTCTGCATAGGGCATCTGTTTGAGGCCAGTAAACATCTTTGTGAGCTATTTCTGTGGCCTTTCCAGTTGTTGTAGAGGTCTTGTGAGGTACATACCAAAAGGGGCTTTTTACTCTATAATGGGTCTAATGAGTGATGAGTAGAGGGGAACAATGACCTCTTTTTTCCTGGATAAAAAATCTTTTGTGATGAGGTGTGCCACATAGAAGGATTTCCTGACTACTGTGGCAATGTGATTATCAAAGGAGAGACTACTGTCCACATGTGTCCTAAGGTCTCTTATCACACTTTCGGTGTTAAGTAGACTATCGCCTATGTGGTATTTCATGGGTACAGAGTTTTTACCAAAAGGGATGACAATGCACTTTTTGGCACTGAGCTTGAGGCCATGGCTTTGACCTCGAGCATCTGTCTCAGTGAGGCGCTTTTGTAGGATGTCCACATCGTTAGGAGTTTTGATTATGGCTCCTAGTTTGCAGTCATCTGCAAACTTTGTTAGTCAAAGACCTTCTGTGTCAGCCTGTACTTCAGAGAAGTAGATACCAAACAGGAGAGGACCCAGGACTGAACCCTGTGGTACTCCACTTGTCACTGGTTTGAAGTTGGATTTAGAGTCTGCTACTTTCACAGTGTGGGTTCTTTCAGTGAGCCAGTTGGCAGCCCATCTTGTGACATAGGAATTTATACCTAGTTTAGTGAGTTTATCTATAATTCCAGAGTGGGGGATGGTGTCAAAAGCCTTGGCGAGATCTAGATAGGCGGTGTAAACCACCTTACCCTCATCTACGGCTTTGGTGACCACTTCAAAGAAGTCTATCAGGTTTAGAAGACATGATCTGCCTTTTACAAACCTGAACTGGGTTAGGTCCAGAGTTTGGAGATTACCAATGTCATTGTTTATAAGTTACATGATGATACATTCCATAGTCTTGCAGACCAGGCTCATCAGGCTGCTGGAGCGGTAGTTCCCAGGGTCCATGGTGGCTCCCCCTTTGTGGAATGGGATAACCATTGCTGTGTGCCACTCAGTGGGCACAAAGCCTGAGGTGAGGCTATGATTGAACATGGTACTTAGGTGGGTTGCCAGTTTGTTCTGCAGATCATGTAGAATGCAGCCTGGGATGTTGTCAGGTCCCATGGATGCTGTGTTCTTGGCTTTGGAGAGTGTGTTTTTTTACCTGTGCAGCCATGATTACAGGAACTTTGCATTCTTCCGGTATAGAGATGGGCCCTTTTGGGGGTGAGAGAGGGGTAAAGTTAGCACTGAACCTATCTGCCAGGATGTTTGCAATATCACTTGGTTCTGTATATATAGTGCCATTGTGCTGTAACTCAGAGCAGATCTGAGTGTTGCCATTGAGATTCTTGACATAGCTATAGAATGCTTTGTGGTTGTCTTTAGAATCAGTGGCAATTTTGTTTTCATAACTAGCTTTGGAGGATTTTATGAGGGATCTCAGCTTTTTACTGAGGCTGACAACGGAGTTCCTCCAATCATGAGATTTTACTCTTTTTTGCAACAGTTTCTTTCTTCTGTTGTAGAGTTTGTTTATGGCAGGGGACCACCACCAGACTGGCTTCCTTTTTTTGGAGTATAATATCTTGGTTCTGTTAGGGATTGCATGATCCATGCACTCGTGTAAGTGCTTATAAAGTGCATTTGTATAGGATTCAGAAGTCGTATCTCTATTTTCTGTGAGCATGGATGTCGTGAAGTTTGCCAGTTCTTTCTTATGAAGCGTGAAGTTGGCTTTGGAGAAATGTTTTATGGTGCTTTCCCTAATGGGGTGTGGGGGGGGTGTGGATGTCTAGGGTGATTAGCTTGTGGTCGGATCTGACCACCGAATAACTGACCACTGGTGTGGAACACCAGTTGCCCATGTTGGTAGTGACCAGGTCTAGGATATTGCTGCCCCTGGTGGGGGTTTGGATAAGTTGATCCAAGGCGTTGCAATTTATGAATTCAAGAAAACGTTGAGCACAAGAGTTGGTACATGAGTAGTTTTCCCAGTTAACGGTGGAGTAGTTGAAATCGCCCCCATTATTAGGGTGTTAGGTTGTACCCTGATATTTTCCAGTGCATCAAGAAATGAGGAGTGGGAATCCTGGGGCATGGTGGGGGATCTGTAGCAAGCTACAATTTGGATTGCGGTCTTGCCCAGAGTTAGTTGCACTTGGATAATCTCAGATGCATTATGCTGAGCAACTAGCCTGGCAGTGTAGATATCCTTAATGAATATGGACACGCCTCTGACTTTAGTGTTTCGATACAGATTAGGTGGCTGAAAGGCGTGGTATGAATTATAGCCTGGTAATGTAAGGGTGCTTTCTGGAGCTTTGAACCAGGTCTCTGTCACTGCACAGATGTCGATGTTCTCCATTTTAAGGAGTGCCTCAAGTGAGTGCATTTTGACATTTAGGCTTCTAATATTAAGTAGCATTACCCTTATATTTTGCTTGTTTGTACCTGTTACAGTGGTGAATTTGTCATTTGAACCTTGCCTAAAAAAGGCACTATAGGGGTGGCAAGATCCTTAGCCAGTATCCAGAATCCCAAGGTTGGAGGTCACATTAGATCCCATAAGGCCTGTCAATGATGCAGCTCAGACATGATCCCCCATGCAACCAACAGGTTATGATGATATCAGAGAATGAGAGATGTCACCAGTGATGGACCACCATTGACCCCCCCCCCAATGGCATTACAATATTTCTGGTCATCCTGCATAGAGCAAGAGGGAACAATGCATACCCAGCATTGGGATAGAAGCCATAGTTCCAGGCCAAAGTATGTATGTCTTACGTTCCATGACATGGCTGAGTAGAGAATAAATCATTGCATATTGCTTTTGCATATTCAAGTATTGTCAGTTTGGATTTACAGCAGCAGATTTAAGCCATAATGACATGTACTCATACAACTGCAGTACAGACATAGTGCAACCAGCATGTGTAAAGCTGCCTGCATTAATATTCACAGGTCCATCTACTTCAGGACAACACCAGAGAGTGGTAGGTGAGTGTCTCCATATTGTGTTACTGTGACCACTACCTGTTACTGCCCCAGCCTCATTTCATGGCACTACTGTTTACTGTCATATTGCTATTTATCTAACATTGTATACTACAGGTACATCCAGTGGGGGCCCAAGCCATGCAGATGCAAGTACAGACAGACAGGTATGTTACCACAATAAGTTCATAGTTTGCAGCAATGTGCAGCAGACCTGTGATACATGACATTAATATCACTGTTTTTCAGTACAGGACCATCTGGCTAACAGGCACAATGTCCATCATGTGAGTATCTGTAGCCCTGTTAATGTGTTGAATATATCACATTGTCAGTATTCTGTTGTCTGCATCCGTGACTGTGTTATCTTTCTCTTTACTTTCCCGCTGCAGGATCTGCAGTACAACACACAGACTCTCATCAACAGGAGTCTTTCAGTGGTATGCTATTAATTGTTTCATACATGTCATTGCTCTTACTCCTTTTGTTTTCCTTAATATTGTGTCCTTCTTCCCATTCCTACACCAGACTGCATCAACCTCGTCAACTCCACAAACAAGTGGTATGTCTGTGTAAAACCTACTATATGTTGTAATGCTGTTTAATTGGTTCATGCTGACAAAGATATGACTAATAATGCTGACTTTTTTTCCTACAGTAGTTGAAGTTTATCCCCTTTCTGCTGCACCATCTTCCCAGGAGGAGTTTACAGCTGTGAGTTTTGTTTGTTTCATCACATATGTCCTGTATGTTGGCTATGTAACCTAACTGCCTACTCCCTGTTATGTATAGTCCCTGACCCATATACAGACAAGATCTCATGGTAAGTCATTATTATCTTAACATTGCAGGGAGATATGTATCATATATCTTTAATGATACCCAGCATATGATGTAAGGACATTGTCCTGATCAGTGTCATCTTACTTTTCTTTTAACACATCAGCTGCCTGTATCCTCCATTAGCCTAGCCAATAATCATGATGAGGAATCTGATATGTCTCAGTATGGTAGCATGTCCACTGGCATATAGGACAGTGATGTGGCGATACAGTCCAGATAAAATGGTGACAGTCATGCGGATGCAGCTGCAGCCTCAGATGTGGAAGGAAATTTACTTGGCCATTCTGACAATGAGGAGAGATTGGATGGTAAACAGGATTAGGCCAGTGAACAAAAGACCCAAGATGAGACTGCTGCTGATGTTGACAGCCCCCTACAACACTGGCCATCACAGTAGATGTAGGTGTGCATGACCAGGTTAAGAGGGCATCCATCTACTCCTATAGACAAATGAGCGTTCCCAGCAATATCATGGAGCAGACATTTGTGCACCTGCCCATGCCACAGATCATGTTGCATGCCAGCTGGGTGTGCTGCATAAAGGACAGGAGTGCAGACTCTGTGAAGTAATTGCATCTTTGGTTGCTCAGAATGAAAGTATGCTATCTGTGGCATGGTCAGTAGAAACCTTGACATCTACAGTACTACAGCAGTGCCACAGTACAAGCAGGGTTCTGAGTGCCCTGACTGTGCTTAGCCCATTGCCACATGGGAGAGGCAGGACACCTCTCAGCAGAACCAACCTTGCCCATCTAGCATCAGTGTCTATGCTCCAATGTGCACACACTTCCATTGCTGGCCCATCTTCTGTGTCTCCACCAGTCATGACCAGCCAGTCAAGTCACAGTCTTGCTCCTTCATATCATCAAGGTGGTGTCATCCCATCAGTCTCATCTGTGGAACAACCTGGGCCATGTTTCTGCACATGTTAGGGACAAAGCAGACCACGGTGTCACTCATCAGTATGGTCACCCTAGACTGCATTTTAATAAACATAGCTGACTCCATTTATTGCATTACCTTATCCATACTTTACATTGATTTATTTGGCTTATGATAATTAAAGTTCTGCATTTTGTCCTGAGATGTTTCTCTATGAATGTATTGCACTGATATGTGTCCTTTATTATTTGCCATGTACTGATATGACAATCTGAGTCTATATGCATACCTGTGTCAGTTGTGCCCTCAGTTGATGATCCCTGTTGTGACAGATTTGTATATGTTCATAATGTTTCTCCCTTTTTAATTTCTCCAAGTCTTTTGCATTTCTAATACCATCATGGGAACAGACTCCATTCCCAAGTCAAATTGTAATTAAAGTTCATTAGTTAATAGGTGTGTACTAGGCTAATGGCCCTGGAGCCTATATAAGCCTAGCCCAAGAAGATTCCCTAGCATCATGCCTCCCAAAGTTAGTTCAAAGTGCCCCTGTCAAGCAAGGCCACTGAAGTGATCTCCAGGGTCAACATCCTATTGCCCATCCACTCGTCGAGATTTCTCTTAAAGAGGGCCAATGAAGTGCTTTGCTTGATGTGAATGGGACGTTTGTTCCAGAGTATGGGAAGTCTCTGGGTTAGGAACCTGTCCCTCCAGCATGTTCTTTTTGTTGTGGTAATGAGGTTTAGGTCCCTGGAGCATATGGCATGGAGGGATTGGGATTTCTTTAGGTGTAGCATATCTAGCAGCTCTGGCTCCGACATTGCTTTGTAGGTCAAGCAGAGATTGTCTGTAAGTAGGCAATAAGAGACAGAATATAGCTTGAATTTTTTGAGTCTGTCCATACAGGGCATGTATCTAAGGCCTAAGATCCTTTTAGTGAGGTATTTTTGTGGTCTTTCCAGTTGTTGTAAGTGTCTAGTGAGGTACATACCAAATGAGGTGCTGTATTCTGTAATAGGTCTAATGAGGGATGAGTAGAGAGGGATTTTGACCTCTTTCTTCCTGGATGAGAAACCATTTGTAATGAGATGTGCCACATAAAAGGACTTTCTAACTACAGTGGCAATGTGGTTATCAAAGGAGAGGTTGCTGTCAACCTGTGTCCCCAGGTCTCGTATCACACCTTCAGTGTTTAGTGAACTACCACCTATGTGGTAGTTCATGGGCACCAAATTTTTCCCAAAGGGAATGACAATGCACTTTTTGGCATTGCTCTTAAAGCCATGGTTCTGGCACCAGTCATTGGTGTCAGTGAGGCCTTTTTGTAGAATATCTACATCAGCTGGAGAATCAATAATGGCTCTCAATTTGCCATCATCTGCAAACTTGGTCAGCCAAAGTCCCTTTGTGTTGACTCGAACTTCAGAGAAGTAGATGCCAAACAGGAGAGGACCTAGAACCAATCCCTGTGGGACACCACGTGTAACTGGTCGGTAGTCAGATTTGGAGTCCGTTACTTTCACAGTTTGGGTTCTATCAGTGAGCCAGTTGGCCACTCATCTTATGACATAGGGGTTTATGCCTAGTTTAGTGAGTCTATCTATCTATGATTCCTGAGTGAGGGATGGTGCTGAATGCCTTGGCAAGATCTAGGTAGGCTGTGTGAACTACCTTGCCCTCATCTACAGCTCTGGTGACAGACCTGAAGAAGTTTATCAGGTTGAGCAGGCATGATCTACCTTTTACAAACTCAAACTGTGTGGGGTCCAGAGTTGGAGATTCCCTATGTCCTTATTTATAAAGTCCATGATGATGCCCTCCATAGCCTTACATATCAGACTTGTCAGGCTAATGGGGTGGTAGTTCTCAGGGTCTGTAGTCACTCCCCCTTTGTGGAGTGGGATGACCATAGCAGTGCACCATTCAGTAGGAACAAAGCCTGAAATTAGGCTGTGATTGAACAGGGTACTCAGGTGTGGTGCCAGTTCACTTTGGAATTCATGTAGAACACAGACAGGGATATTATCAGGTCCCAAGTAAGCTGTATTCTTGGCTTTGGACAGTGTGTTTTTTACCTGTGTAGCCATGATAATAGGGACTTGGCATTCTTCAGGTATTGTGATAGGCCATTTAGGGGGTGAAAGGGGGGTAAAGTTCTCAATGAACCTGTTGGCCAATATGTTGGCAATATCATTTGGTTCTGTATATGTATTGCCATTGTGCTGTAACTCAGAGCAGATCTGAGTATTGCCATGTAAATGCATGACATAACTATAGAATGCATTGTAGTTGTCTTTAGAATCTGCAGCAATTTTGTTTTCATAGCTAGCTTTAGAGGATTAAATGATGGATCTCAGTTTTTTTGCTGAGGATGTCTTGGGACTTCACCCTTTTCTGCAACAGTTTTTTTCCTTCTGTTGTACAGTTTGTTTATGGTGGGGGACCACTAGATTGGCTTCCTTTTTTTGGAGGAGAGCGTCTTGGTTCTGTTTGGTATGGCCCATTCCGTGCACTTATGTATGTGCTCATACAATGCATTGGTGTATGATTCAGTCATGCACCTATTTTTCATCTGCATGGGTGTCGTGAAGTTAGCCACCTCTGTTTTTAGAAGTCCAAAATTGGCTTTGGAGAAGCTTTTTGCAGTGGTTTCCTTGGGGGGGGGGGGTGAGAGTGACATGTGGATATCTGTGGTGATTAGCTTGTGATCAGATCTGACCAGGGAGGAGTTGATTATTGGTGTGGAGCAACAGTCACCCATATTAGTAATGACCATGTCAAGGATGTTTCTACCCCTGGTGGGGGTAAGAATGAGTTGGTCCAGGGTGTTGGAATTAATGAATTCCAGAAAACGTTGAGCAAGTGTGTTGGTACATGAGTAATTTTCCCACTTAATGGAGGGGTAGTTAAAGTCTTCCAGTATAAGGGTATTGGGTTGCACCCTAATATTTTCCAGTGTGTTTAGGAATGTGGAGTGGGAGTCTTGGGACATGGTGGGGGATCTATAGCAGGCTACAACCTGAATTGCAGTTTTACCCAGTGTTAGTTGTACCTGAAGTATCTCTGATGTGTTATGTTGAGCTACTAGTCTGGAGGTGCGCATATCCTTTATGAATATGGAGACACCACTACCTTTAGTGCTTCATTCCAGGTTTAGGAGCCAAAAGGTGTGGTATGAATTATAGCTTGGTAGTGCTGGGGAGCTCTCCTGAGCCTTGCACCAGGTCTCGGTCACTGCACAGATGTCGATGTTCTCCATTTTAAGGAGTGCTTTGAGCGAGTGCATTTTGAGATTTAGACTTCTAGCATTGAGTAGCATAACCCTCAGATTTTGTTTGCTTGTAGCTGTTATGGTGGTGATTTTGTCTTCAGGACATTGCCTAAAAAAGGCACTATAGGGTGGCAAGAAGCATTGAGGTCTGTCGATCATGTCATCCCAGACAGACAGATACTGGATCCCCTTAGAATGACACCATAAACTTAGCTAATTGTTGAAGTCAATCATTTTCTGCTTGTACTGTGGTATCATTCTGGGTGACAGTAGAATTCTACGCAGAGCTAGGGTCATACCTGCCTGGGCTGCAAGATCCAAGAGCTCCTCTATGTCTCTTTTCATGTAGTCCATGGAGGTACATCTCAGGTCATTCACACCAACATGGACAATGATAGAGTCATATTTGTACTCGTTGTGGAGTGACCTAAGTGCATGCATTATGTGGTGGATCTTGGCACTTGACAGGCAGCTGACCATAACTTTCTCCTTATTCAACCTAGTGAGTGGGACATCCGTATGCCTTACTATTGAGTCACCTATGAATAGTGTATTGGGTAAGTTGTTTTGCCTTATGGGTTTTGGTTGAGTGGCACACTGTTTATTTGGGTTATGTGTCTCATGGTTTGTGCAGGGATGTGGTGGTTGTTTGCTTTTCTGCCTCAGAGGTCTCTGTTGTTTGGGCAGATTTTTATTGACAGCCTCTGCAAAAGTAGGTGTGTGTTTTGTGTTACTATGTGAGGGTTGTGGTGGTGTATGTTCTGGAGGGCTATGTGGTGAATGTGGTGTGGTGCAGGTGTTAACCTTCTCTTCTTGACCGGCTAAACCATTCTTGGCTGGAGAGTGCTTGGCTTCCAGTTTGGCTATATATGAGCATCTCTCACAAGTCATAGCATTGGAAGGTAAGAGGAGATGGTTGTCTGTGTACATGAGGCAGTTGCTACATTGCCTCAGGATGTCCAAGTTCACCAGGTTGACAGGAAAAAGCACAGGGAACTGACCTTTAGACATGTCTGGATATGAGCTCAATATATTAAGTAGTGAAGCCTTTTACAGGAAAAATGTCACTCAGAGTATCTGAGTCTGTACAGAACACTGCCAAACACTTGAATGGGAAACTAATACGTAGACCTTGAAAAATTAAAGATGAAGTGTTTAGGCAGATATTCTTAAGTAAGGAAGAAATCAAGCAGTACTTACTGAAAATAAAGAATTAGCTTGTCAAAAATGATAAAAAGAGGGGAGTTGCATGAATGGCTACTGCCTGGCTACTACTAATGCTGGTCTCAGCACAGCTTCACTCTGTTGGGATATAATACTCCTTTGCTTCTTCTCTTACCAGAAGCAAAATGTTATCACCAATCCCAAGAGGAGAAGTAGGCCACAGCCTGTTTGGTGATCCACAGTCTTGTCCCAGATGATGCAAGGGTCTGCAGGCTTGTTGCCTTTTTCTGGTAGATGCCTCAAATAGCAACCAGACCAATCAGGTATGTTAAACACAGACACTCACTTTCCAACCAGAAAGAGTCAGAAATCAATGCACTCTGTTCCTACACTCACCAGGATCAGAATATAAGCACAGATTCCAAGCTGTCACCTATAAAGCAGTTATTAACTTTCTGGTGATCAGCAGTGTCCAGGAAATAATGCAACTGCACTCCTTGTCTCACAAGGAGAAAACATAAGCACTAATCCCAACATGACTACTGAGAGGCAGAAAGTGGGCTCTCCAATAACTGGTGGTCTTGCAATAGATGCTTAAAGATAAGTTGAAAAAAAATATTTATCCTAAACAATGCAGTATGCACTAGAGGAGTTATATGTGAAAGTAGATAACTTAAGTTTTACCTGTTTAAAAAGTTAAGTTTTAGTGGACAGTCACTATTTTTAAAACAGCAAGATAGACTGAAAGGGGGTGGTCACTTTTTTATTCTGATACTATGGAATACAGTAGGATGGCCAATAAATTTAAATAGTTGAAAGGGAATAATTTCACAAAATGATAATTTTGCGCTTGCTCACACCAACCAGTAGAAGCAAAGAGGAAATGAGATATATGGTCAAATTAACATAAGGGGAGGCAACTAGAAAGACAGTGGTGTTTAAGAACACAACAGTAACTAGGTGGGAGGGTAGGAAAAATTTCTGCCTGACTCAAAAGAGACAGAGCTGTGATGTATTTTCAAGTTTTAATATGCAGTTAAAAGCAGAATACAAGTAAAACACAGTGTAAAGAAATCAAATCACAGTATACAAAACAGAAAAAGGCAATAAAGTAATACAGAATACAACAAATAAAAAGCAAACTAACCTTTCCCTCACAGCAAAGTGTAGCAGAGTCTGGGTGAGCCTTTCCATTAAAGCTGAAAATAGTCAGCTCTGCCAAGTCTCAAAACCGGGATACGGTGCTCCATAATCACAGCAACATACCACTACACCATCTGAGCTGCTCATGAAATTAGTATTGTTTCAGTTTTTGATGTTCACCAGAAGTGCTCTTCATAGCAACTGCAATGTGCCCAGAATTGACTTCTTCTGCAATTCATATGGAGTTATATGTACTGGCCGGAAATTCTGGGTTTCTTGCTTAATATGATTACTATGTTATATCTGATGCTAATTGTGTACATCTAGTGGGCAATTGCCATTAGATGCAATCCATACTGCTGTGGACGGGAAACTCCTGAACATCAATGTTTAATGTGTGTACTCATGTACGTGTAGGTTGTTATGACACAAACTTGTGGGTCAGATGCTGCCGTGTTGTATTGGCCTGCACTTGTGGTCACACCCTACATTGCCTATGCCTGTGTCTTCTGCCATCTATGTCCTCCTATTTCTCCTCTGATACCTGTGGGATGTTCTTCAGACATCTGGAGATCTTGGGATAGCTCACTCACACCTGCAGCTGGAAGGTGCAGGTGTGGGTGGACTATACCTGCAGCTGGAAGATTGCCATATGCTCTAGTTAGCATGTTGTGTAGCATGGCACACACAATATCATCTGTGCTGCCTTCTCATGTGTGCATTTCAGTGCACATCTTGATGTGAGCAGACAACTGAACCTAGCATTCATTACACTGGACACATGGTCTCTGGTGTTTCTGGTTGTTGCCTATGCTCTATTGTAGGTTTCCTATGAAGGG